>NW_027406223.1:0-1739 GCF_003265705.2 Callorhinus ursinus | reverse complement strand
ATTGGGGTCTCTCTGCTCCATTACCCGTGGTGAATATTAATACCTGGGCATGTTGAAAGGTCAATACCTTCCCAGCAGTCTAGGCCAGGAAGAAGCCCCTGGGGTTCCCAATGTTTTAAGCTTATGAGCTTAAGATATAGATGGAGGAGGATTTCTGTTCTTTATCCCTCAGGGACTGAGTCAGGTTTGGCCCTGAGGCTGGTGAGCGGAGGGGACCGGTGTCAGGGCCGCGTGGAGGTCCTGTACCAAGGTTCTTGGGGCACCGTGTGTGACGATGACTGGGACACCAATGATGCCAACGTGGTCTGCAGGCAGCTGGACTGTGGCTCGGCCACTTCGGCCCCTGGAAGTGCCCATTTTGGTCAAGGCTCAGGGCCAATTTTCCTAGACGACATGCGCTGCTCTGGCCATGAGTCCTACCTGTGGACTTGCCCTCACAATGACTGGAACTCGCACAACTGTGGCCATGGAGAAGATGCTGGTGTCATCTGCTCAGGTGGGGATGAAATATACCCATCTCTCTCTCTGCGATGGTCTTTGAGGGGAAGAAACACACTATCCACAGAAGGCCCACATCCAACACTCTGAGATATTCTGTGCCTCCCAAGGTTTCTAGAGGCAGCAGGCAACTGAGGAACAATGGAAAAGAAAGTGTAGGGTCAGTGGTCCTCGCCTGTTCGGGCATCAACAAACAAGGGCCAACATTATTTTTCAGCAACATGGCATAGTGGGTGAAAGGACCATCAACCAGTTTAGTGGGCAGAAAAAAATGGGCCTCTTCCTTCCTAAAGAATCGTCTGCTCAGTTTACACCCCATTTCATAGGGCTTTACATATCAAGGCTCACCTATTGGGCGTATGGTTGGAAAATAACCACCTTCACACCTTCTTGATTCTATTCTTCCGAGTCCTCTATGAAGCCTATTTGGGGAACAAATTGCAGTGTACATTGTGAATTTGGGAGGGTAGTGAAGAGCATTTGGGAAGTGGGGATGGTACAGGAAATGGCAACTCACTATTACATGGAAAGCTAAAGAAACACATAGGAATAGGGCAACCGAGATGACTCTCTATAGAAATGGAGAAAAATCGTGTAAGGACTAGGAGCATTGCCCCAGGGCTGGTGGAAATGGGGTCTATCTAGACCAACTGTCCAGAGTCTTTCTTGCTCTTCATATGCAGAGCGAATGCAATGGCTTTGGTGTCCTGTCCAGGGCCTGGCAAGGACATTCCACCTCCTGGAATGCCAGCACTCAGGCCCAGCAAGGCAGACAATGGAGCAGGACAATGTGTGGGGCTCCCAGAGGACTGAGAGTTTCAGGGTGGGCCCTGGCTCCTTCCATCCGAGGGCATGTGAAAGCATGATCTCAGGAGGTATAGGCTGTGTTTCTTAAACCTTCGGTCCAGTTTGGGCACCTGTGTGCTGTGTGTGTTATTCGTGATTCTTTGTCACACCTGATCCATCTCAGTTCATGATCCAGCCAGGTGAGTGCTTAGTCACCCTAATCAGGCTTGTCTCTCTGCCCACCTATCTCTCTTCCCCCCAGGGTGGTCAAATCTGTCTGCTCTCTGTCAAACCTGGGAGCACCTTAATTTTACCCACTGTCACTGAGATCCTGGACGGTGGCTCTTAACTAGCTATGGGATTCACAAGAGTCTCATCTTCCCATCGATTCATGAGGTTTCATCCAGCATGTGGAAACTGTCCCAAGAGGTGGCTGCCTGCAGTTAGAGAGAACT
>NW_027406222.1:0-1739 GCF_003265705.2 Callorhinus ursinus | reverse complement strand
GATTTGGGGCAGCCTGCCCTTGGCCCGCACACCATCCCGTGACACTCGAACATCCTAAAGAACTTACTTTCAGTAGATTATTATTTACTCTTTGGGATGTAGAAATGTTTGTATTTTTTAAAGATTTTATTTTTAAGTAATCTCCACACCCAGCAGACAGCCAAGCATTTGATGCTGAGAGTGTGAGTGTCAATTCAGAGGCCTGTGGGTCAGCTCCTGCTTTTCTTGAAGACCTGGTTGTGGAGGGACAGCCTCCAAACAATATTCTCTACTCCTATTCCTTAATTAGTCCTTTGGAAATTTGTGCCTGAATACTGTATACCACTAACTATTATTTTTTTTTGGTAACGGCTTTAGTGAAATATGATTCATATACCATACAATAAAAAAAAAGAGTTGCACGCTCCACTGACTGAGGCAGCCAAGTGCCCCAAAATGTTTGGGTTTTGACAAATGCATAGTGGCACGTATAAATCATGAAAATGTCATGGAATTCACTCTCAGATCCTTATATCATCTCTAGTTTTGCCCTTTCCAGAATCTCTTACAAACGGGTCACTCAGTGTGCAGCCTTTTCAGAGTGGATTCTTTCACTTAGAAAAATACATGTAAAGTTCATCCATGTGATTGTATGGGGTGATGGTTCATTTCTTTTTATTGCTTAATAGATTAACAGAAGAAAAACAAGTCAAAGTTTAATATCATGCATATGTCCTGTATTCATGGGAGATACCCAGGAAAATGGAGTAATTCCTTGAAGTGGCCCAGCACTCACCCTAAATGCTATCTTCAGCTAAAGACCAAAAGATTCTGGGTGGTGGGAAGGTCAGTTAAGGGATGTTATCAGGTGAGCAGAGTAAATGAGGGTATGGTTGTTACACAGCTTTAAGTCTGTGCCTTCTCTTTTGGTAAGAGTTTCTTGAGACTTAGTAATTCTGTTCCTGATACAGAGGGAGACAGGCTTATAAATGGGGTGTTCCTTTATAAGTGTACATTTCACTCACAAAATGGCAACTTTTACCCAGTTTTCAGAGATTCTCCCATGTCTGGCGTTTCTTAAAATTAATCAGTCCAAATATCCCTTGTGCCAAAGAGGTATATTTTGCATGGCATATTCTGCTTCCTTCACATGGAAGCACTTAGTTTGCTTATGGATTCATTTATGGAAGGACATCCTGGTTTCTTTAAGTTTGTAACCATTATGAATAGAGCTACCGTGCATAACTGCATCTGAGTTTTTGTTCGGAAATAGTTTTTCAAAGCAGTTGCTAAATTCTAGAAGTGCAATTGTTGGATCTTTTTTTTTTTAGTTTTTGGATTTCCGTAAAATTCTATGAGTATTGTTCTTTTTTATTGTTATGTTAATCATCATATATTACATAATTTGTTTTGGTGTAGTGTTCCATGATTCATTGTTTGTTCATAACACCCAGTGCTCCAGGTAGAATGTGCCCTCTTTAATACCCATCACCAGACTAACCAATCCCCCCACCCTCCTTCCCTCTAGAAACCTCAGTTTGTTTTTCAAAGTCCATCATCTCTCCTGGTTCGTCTCCCCCTCTGACTTACTCCCCTTCATTCTTCCTCTCCTGCTATCTTTTTCTTTTTCTTTTTTTTTTCTTAAAATATGTTGCGTTATTTGTTTCACAAGTACAGATCTGTGATTCAACAGTCTTACACAATTCACAGCGCTCACCGTAGCACATATCTTCCCCAATGTCTATCACCCAGCCACCCCC
>NW_027406221.1:0-1739 GCF_003265705.2 Callorhinus ursinus | reverse complement strand
TTGGGTGGGCGGGACCATCATGGCCCCCAGGGCCTGGTTCACAAGGCCCCCACAGAAAACTGGAGGGGCAAAGCCCATGCAGTGAATGGGAGTTGTCCCTGCAGCAAGGGGCTGGGAGGAAGGAGGATATTCCCAAAGGAATGGACAGAGCCAGCGGAGGAGAGCTTACAGAGACACTGGCCAGGAGGCCTGGTTCCCCTGGGATTGTCACACAAGGACTGGGTTTGGGGTGTGCTTCCAGGTCCTTCACGGGGCCACTTCTGCTCTGCCCTGGGTGCCGAGCTCTTCTGTTCTGGAAACAGACCTGGGACAGAGAAGAGATGCCATGGACAAGAGAAGAAGGGATAGATGTCAGCTCACTTTCCCCCTACCCCCATGTGGGATGTCTCACGGACAAGGCCAGGACTCTCGGTCTGAATCTCAAGGGAACTCTGTCCATAACTTTCACCTGGCCTTTGGAAGCGAGGTGAACACCCAGGGAAATTGTGGACACCTGGCCTGGAGACCATCCCCCTTTGATAGGCTTAAATGACAGGCGCTCACCTCTGCTTGCTGTTCAGTCCCTACGTTGCCCAACTGGCCTCACATCCACATGATCGGTAAGTCTACAAGCACATCTCTTATGGGTCTAGAGGAAGGCATGGGCAGCCAGGAATCCACATCAACAACACTCACATTCAGATTTGGCTCTCCCTCTCCTCCATTTGCTACCTGGGAAGAAGAGTTTTCAGAAACAAGCACGTTGAGCTTCCCCTGTGTCCAGAGACAAGACTTGTCAGAGTACAGGCCCATGAAGGCCTGCTAGAAGCAGGGTCACTGGCTGTTGTCCCAAAGGAGAGGCTTCCAGAGAGTTTGCCTCCATATACCATAAGGGCGTTTCACAATGCCTATACCAGGAACTACTCTCTGCGGAGCCTTCTCAACCAGAGCACATGGGACCTCTGACCCACCTGCCAATAATCCTTGGGACAATTGTCCTGGATGATTAGGTTATCCAGAG
This sequence comes from Callorhinus ursinus, assembly GCF_003265705.2. Classification (NCBI taxonomy): domain Eukaryota; kingdom Metazoa; phylum Chordata; class Mammalia; order Carnivora; family Otariidae; genus Callorhinus; species Callorhinus ursinus. Next base: position 739 of record NW_027406221.1, on the reverse strand, counting down.
ATGGTGTGGTTTGAGGGTAGAATCCTTTCCTGACCTGGGGTCTCTACTCTGTTCTCTGCTCCTACGCATGGCAAGCCCCCTGCCCACTCCTCCCGCCCTGGACCTCTCACCAACCACTCTGCACAACACCTTCATGTTTGCCCTTATCTTTTTGTCCCTCTGTGGCCCTGAGATGCCCCAAACCTGCACCTGGATAATCCTGGATTCATTTCCCACTCTGAGGATGGCCTGGCTGCTCAGGTACACACTTTGATTTGGCATGTGGGAGTACGATACTGGGAATCAGTGTGCAGTGGATTCTCAGCAAGCTGGGCCCCACACTTCTGGGGTCCTCAAAGGTCTCAGCATAGGAAACCTGAGTCCACAAACTGACGGAATCACATTATTGGACCTCAGACAATGAGTTGTCTGACACACATCAGAGGGGAAAACCTAACCCCCAGAATCCTGGCTGATCAGGATCCCATAGACCACAAACCCTCAAAAACAGCAGAACATAAAGAAACTCTGCCCCCAAACAGAATACCAGGAACCTGAACCCTGGGACACCACTGAAACAATTTGTCACTGTGCAGGGGAGTCACATGGATATGGGGTGGAAAAGGAGCCCTCACACCACAAGCTGGCCAGGCCAGTGTGACACAAGGCAAGTGAGTCCAGAGAACACGAGGCTTGCCATGTGCCAAGAAACCACAAGTCTTTAATGCCAGCTGAGCATTGTGAAATTTACTCAACTGGA
>NW_027406220.1:0-1739 GCF_003265705.2 Callorhinus ursinus | reverse complement strand
AGGAGGGTCAGAGGGAGAAGCAGACTCCCTGCTGAGCAGGGAGCCCGGAATATCAGCAATTTTGAATGGATCAAACTAATAATAAGGGTTTTCTTTTTTCTTCAAGTAATAGGGCTGTTTCAAAGTCTTCTATGTTATTACAAATTTTTTAGCATTTTATTTTTTTTATTGTTTCCTGACTTGATTTTTATTTATTTATTTCTTTTTTATGTTTAGTTAGCCAACATATTGTACATCATTAGTTTTTTTAAATTTTTTATTGTTATGTTAATCACCATACATTACATCATTAGTTTCTGATGTAGTGTTCCATGATTCATTGTGCATAACACCCAGTGCTCCACGCAGAATGTGCCCTCTTTAATACCCATCACCGGGCTAACCCATCCCCCCACCCCCCACATCATTAGTTTTTGATGTAGTGTTCAACGATTCATTAGTTGCGTATAACACCCAGTGCTCAGCACAACACGTGCCCTCCTTAATACCCATCACCCAGTTACCCCATCCCTCTCCCCCCTCCCTTCTGTAACCCTCAGTTTGGTTCCCGGAGTCCAGAGTCTCTCATGGTTTGTCTCCCTCTCTGATTTCTTCCCCTTCTTTTTTCCCTCCCTTCCCCTGTGGTCCTCTGAGCTATTCCTTATGTTCTACATATGAGTGAGACCATATGATAATTGTCTTTCTCTGCTTGACTTATTTCACTTAGCATAATCCCCTCCAGTTCCATCCATGTCGATGCAAATGGTGGGTATTCTTTCTGATGGCTGAGTAGTATTCCATTGTATATATGAACCACATCTTCTTTATCCATTCGTCTGTTGAAGGGCATCTCGGGTCCTTCCACAGTTTGGCTGTTGTGGACATTGCTGCTATGAACACTGGGGTGCGTGTGGCCCTTCTTTTCATGACATCTGTATCTTGGGGATAAATACCTAGTAGTGCAATTGCTGGGTTGTAGGGTAGCTCTATTTTTAACTTCCTGAGGAACCTCCTTACTGTTTTCCAGAGTGGTTGTACCAGTTTGAGTTCCCACCAACAGTGTAAGAGGGTTCCCCTTTCTCCACATCCTCACCAACATTTGTTTCCTGTCTTGCTAATTTTAGCCATTCTAACTGGTGTAAGGTGGTATCTCATCGTGGTTTTGATTTGTATTTCCCTGATGCCTAGTGATGTTGAACATTTTTTCATGTGTCTGTTAGCCATTTGTATGTCTTCTTTGGAGAAGTGTCTGTTCATGTATTCTGCTCATTTCTTGACTGGATTATTTGTTTTTGGGGTGTTGAGTTTGATAAGTTCTTTATACATCTTTGTTACCAGCCCTTTATCTGAAATGTCATTTGTGAATAACTTCTCCCGTTCCATGGGTTGCCTTTTAGTTTTGTTGACTGTTTCCTTTGCTGTGCAAAACCTTTTTATTTTTTAGCGTTTTATAACAAACTCTCCAGAAAGCAAGTTCATTGATCACCTCCAGGTTTTCATTTTCTATATCTTTGTTTTTAAGGAAAACATTGTAAAACAGGTGAAACATGCTTTGAAAAGACGCCTGCTTTTATTTGAATAATATTTCTGAGACACTCAGAAAAAAGCTAGTAGCCCTTTTGAATTTTCAGTGTGTCACAAAGAGAGCCAGTTGCCACCCTGGAAAGCTCGCAAAGGGAGAAGGCAAGTTGATCTTTCTTAGTGTTACCCCTGTGAGCCACCAGGCACGTGGGCATATGCACTGCACTTCTGTCACAGTA
>NW_027406219.1:0-1741 GCF_003265705.2 Callorhinus ursinus | reverse complement strand
TGCCATGCTCCAGGACCCTAAAACTAAGCTTAGGACGGACTCTGAGGAGTCTGTCCCCAGAGTCCTGGCTCCAAAGCCCTAGGGATTGAGGACACCAGAGCAGTACCAGAGTATTAGACTTCCACCCAGAAGGAAACCGCACCATTTGGAATTCCGGAAAGGTTTCAGAGCAGGAGAAATCTGCATGTCTTCCCCAGTGAACCCCCACTTTCAGTGGCTTCCTGGCCACAAACAACGAGCCTGACACTCACCTGGACCCATGCCCTCAGCTAGGACACCTAGGAAGCTCGCCACAGTGCCAATAGATTGGGCCTGCCATAGCCCTAGGCCCTAATGCCAACCCTAGGTTGGCTTCTAAGGGCTCTGTCTCCACAGGCCTGGCACCAAATCCCAAGGGGTTGTGACACCTGAGTAATACCGGAGTACTCAGCCAGCCACCCGGAAGTAAACCACGCAATTTGGAGCTCCAGAAAGCATCAGAACAGGGGAACTCTGCATGCCCATCCCAGGAAACCCCCACAGTAAGCGACACCCTGGCTGCAAACCTTGAGCCTGACACACACCCGGAACCATGCCCTCAACTCTGGCCCCCGGGAAGCTCGCCACAGCACCAGTAGTTCAGGCCTGCCATGCTCCTAGTTCCTAACTCTAACCGTAGGATAGTTTCTGAGGGGTCTATCCCCGGATGCCTGGCTCCAAAGTCCCGGGGTTTGTGGACACATCAGCAGTACCACAAGACTCAGCCTGCCACCCAGATGGAAACCGCACCATTTAGAACTTCGAAAAAGTTTCAGAGCAGGAGAAATCCGCATGCCTTTCCAAGCAAAACCCCACTTTAAGTGGTCTCCTGGCTGTAAACCCTGTGCCTGATACTCTTCCCTGACCCACCCATGTCCTTAACTCAGATCCCCGGAAAGCTCACCATGGTGCCGGCAAAACGGGCTGGCCATGCTCCTAGGACCTAACTCTAAATCTAGGTGGCTTCTGAGGGGTCTATCCTCAGAGTTCTGGCTCCAAAGCCCCAGGGATTGGGGACACCTGAGCAATACCATAGGACTTAGTCTGCCACCCAGAAGGAAACCGCACCATTTGGAACGTGGAATGCATACTGAGCAGGAGAACTCTGCATGAACATCCCAATAACCCCCACTTTCATCGGCCCCCTGGCGGCAAACCCTGAGCCTAACACTCAACTTGACTCACACCCTCAGCTCAGCCCCAAGGTAAGCTTGCCACAGTGCCAGCAAATGGGGCCTGCCATTCCCCATGGCCCTAACCCTACGTTGGATTCTGAGAGTTCTGTTCCCAGAGTCCTGGCTCCAAAACCCAGGATTGGGGACACCTGAGGAATACCAGAGGACTGAAACTGCCATTCATAAAGAAACCACGTTTTTTTAAACTTTGCAAAGGACTCAGAGTGGATAAATCTGCATGCCCATCCCAGTAAACCTACAAATTCAGTGGCCCATTGGACACACACCCTGAGTCTGACATCACCCTGACCCACTCCCTCAACTCAGACACCAGAAAGGTCACCGCAGCATTGGCAGTTCAGGCCTGTCATGCCCCTAAGCAATAACCCTAACTCTAGGTTGGCTTCTGAGGCATCTTCACCAAAAGCGGGGCTCCCACGACACAGGTTTTGGGGACACCTGAGCATTAGCAGAGGACTCAGCTTGCCATTCAGAAGGAAACCACACTTTTTGAAATCCGGAAAGTGCTCAGAGCAGGAGATATCCGC
>NW_027406218.1:0-1741 GCF_003265705.2 Callorhinus ursinus | reverse complement strand
CCACTGGGACTCTGGAAAGCATTCAGAGCAGAACTCTGAATGCCAATCCAAGCAAAACTACCCTTTCTGCACCCCCTCGCGGCAAACCCCGGGCCTGACACTCAATCAGACCCCCACCCTCAAGACATACAGCCCATCCCAAGCTCGCCACATTTCCCGCACACCAGGAGTGCCGTGCACCTGGGCTCTAAACCTAACCTACACTTGCCTTTGGAGAGCTCTCTCCCTAGGTCCCTGGCTCCCTACCCCAGGAATTTGGGCCACCTGAACAATACCAGAGGAATAAACCTGACACCAAAAAGCAAAATGCACCATTTGGCAATTCCGAAAGCACTGAGAGGAGAACCCTGCATGCCGTGCCCCTAGGCCATAACCCCAAGCCTAGATTGGCTCCTGAGTGTTTTGTTCCCGGAGGTCTCGCCCCAGAGCCCCAAAGACAAGGGACACTTGAGCAATAACAGAGGACTGAGCTTGCCACCCAGTGACAAACCCCACCATTTGGAACTCCGGAAAGGATTCAGAGCAGGAGAACACTGCATGCCCATCCCAGCGCACCCACCCTTTCAGCGGTCCCCCGCCCGAAAAGAAGAGCAAGACACTCACGCCTTCAACCCTAACCCCCGGGAACCTCGACGCAGTGCTGGGAGGTAAGGTCTCCCGTGCCCCAATGTGGTAAACCTCACCATCGGTTGGCTTGTGAGGGGTCAGTCCCCCGAGCCTGGCTCCAAAGCCCCACAGATTTGGGACACCCGAGCAATATCGAGTGACTCAGGCTGCCACCCAGAAGGAAAATGCGCCATTTGGTACTCGGGAAAGCATTCAGAGCAGGAGAACTGAATGCCCATCTCAAGGAATCCACAAATTTTGCGCCCTCTAGCGGCAAACCCTGAGCCTGACACTCAACCTGACCCACGCCCTCAAGACAAACGCCCAGGAAAGCAGGCCATAGTGCTGGCACGTAGGGCCTGCCGTGCCCCTAGGCCCTAACCTTATCCCTCTCTGGCTTCTGAGGGTTCTGGCCCCAGAGGCCTGGCTCTAAAGCCACAGGGATTGGGAGCACCTGAGCAATACCAGAGGATTCAGCCTATCTCTGAGAAGGAAACCACACCATTGGGAAATCGGGCAAAGCTTTCCGAGTAGAACTCTGCATGCACATCCCAGCGAAATGCCACATTCAACGGCCCCCTGCCCACAAACCCTGAGACTGACATTCACCCTGACCCACGCCCACACTCAGATCCCCCGCCTCCCAAAGCTTGCCCCAGCGTGGCCAGATCAGTGCTCCAATGTCGCTAGGCCCTTGGTCTATCCCTAGGTTGGCTTCTAAGTTTCTGGATCCAGAAGCCTGGCTCCAAAGCCCCAGGGATGGCAATAAATGAACAACACCAGAGGACTCAGCTTGCCAAAAACAATTCAAACACACTACTTGCAACTCCGGAGAGGGTTCAGAAAAGGAGAACTTTCAATGCCCATCCCAACCAACGCACAAATTTGGCGCCCTCTGGCGGCCAACCCTGAGCCTGACACAACCTGACCCACGCCCTCAAGACAAACCCCCCAGAGCAGGTTACAGTGCTTACAGGACAGCCCTGCCGTGCCCCTAGGCCCTAACCGTCAACGTAGAGGCCTCTGAGGGTCTGTCCCCAGGGGCTTGACTCCAAAGCCCTAGGGATTTGGGACACCTGACAATTACCAGAGCACTCAGACTGCCACTATAACAGAAAATGTGCCATTGGGAATT
>NW_027406217.1:0-1742 GCF_003265705.2 Callorhinus ursinus | reverse complement strand
CGCGCAGCGCAGCCGGCAAGCGAGACGAGCGATCGGCTCCCCGGCTCTAGCTCGCGCGCCGCCTGTTGCTCCTCACTCCGGGCCGCCGCTTCCCGCCCGGCGCCCAGGGGCAGGGGACGCGAGGGGTGCCGGCGCGCGGGCGGCCTCCCGCCTTCCCCTCTCCCCGCGCGCAGCCAGAGCCCAGCGTCTCCGGGAGCGCGGGCGCCCGCCCGCCTCCCCGTGCACCCCGGCCCGCGCGCCGAGACCCCGGGAGCCGAGCGGCGATGAATGCGACCTTCCTGAACCACAGCGGCCTGGAGGCGGCGGGCGCCTTGGGCGGCAGCGGCGGGGCCGCCCTGGGGAACCGCACCCACGGGCTGGGCACGTGGCTGGGCTGCTGCGGGGGGGGGGGGTGGCGCGCCGCTGGCCGCCAGCGACGGGGTCCCCGCGGGGCTGGCGCCCGACGAGCGCAGCCTGTGGGTGTCGCGTGTGGCGCAGATCGCTGTGCTCTGCGTGCTGTCGCTCACCGTGGTCTTCGGCGTGTTCTTCCTGGGCTGCAACCTGCTCATCAAGTCGGAGAGCATGATCAACTTTCTGGTGCAGGAGCGCCGGCCTTCTAAGGACGTGGGCGCCGCCATCCTGGGGCTGTACTGAGGCCCCCCCGGCCCGCGCACCGCCAGCCCGGCCCTCAAGCAGACGAGAAGGGAGACCAGGACCCTCGTGCCCCGCGCGGGCTCTGCCGCCGCCGGGCCGGCCGCGCGAGGGACAGCCACGGACCTCGGGCCCCCTCCCCCCGCCAGGACCGGGACACCGCGGAACTCGAGGCGGCGGCGCGGGGAGGGACTTCCACATCCGGCTGGCCCTGTGTGCGCCTCGGCGTGGCTGGGTGGGAGAGGTCGTGCGAGGCCGCCCGGGGCCGAGGTCACGTGCGTGGGAGTTTGGGGTGTCTGTAGGTGGGGCGGGGTGGGGGAAGTCGTTGGAGAATCCCAGTCGCTGAGCTTGTTGGCCTGATTTAGCTTTTGAAAAGAAACCTTGTGATAAAACTGCAGCTGTCTGGCTTCCGGCGGCTTCCCACCCGCACCTCGGCGGGGTGTGTGTGCACGTGTGTTGGGATGTGTTGTTGCCTGGGGCAGGGGCGGGAGGGCGGTGTGTACCCCCTGGGCCGCCGGGCCGCCTGACTGCGGAGCCCAGGGGGCAGGTCCGGGGCTCCTGAGACCCCACTCCCCCGAGGCTAAGGAGGCTATAGCTCCCGAGGGGATAGGGCTGGTCCCGCAGGGAGAATATTTAAATCTTTGGGAAATTTTAATCTATTCCGTGAGATTAAAAAAAAAAAATTCAGTGACTTAAGTGCAAAAGGGGCGAACAGCAAAATTAATACCTCAGGACTGAGAACAAATACAATTTAATGGGGGAGGTGGCTAGATCTAGTTACATTACAGGGCCAAAAGCCTCCTCTAAGGGCTGGTTTGGACCCCACCCTTGTCGAGTGTGAACGAGTAGTAGTGGGGCGCTGAAAATATGCCCTTGCTGTCTGGGGAGCGGGGAAAGCAAGTTAAGGTGAAGGCTTTGTGGTGCAAAGGAGCCAGGATGTTTAAAATGCAGAAAAGGCTTCCAAATGCCACCCTGTGGAGGGAATTTGGAACCTCCCATTATGCGTTGCCCCCTGCTGCCCAGAACCCTGCCACCTCTTGCAGATGCACAATTAACTCAAAGCAGTGTTAATGCCTAAGAACATGGGCACTCACTGGCCAAGAGGGAGTGGG
>NW_027406216.1:0-1742 GCF_003265705.2 Callorhinus ursinus | reverse complement strand
GGCCTGTGTGCCTGGTGCACCTGTCCCACACCTACCCCTGGAGGAGCGGCCACGTTCAAGCGTTTCCAAGTCCAACACTCAGGGACCGTTGGGAACCTGGGTCAAGAGAGGCAGGGTAACACTAGGAGGCCCAGACCCGGCCACCCAGCCCCACTTGCTCCAATCTGCCCTGTGTAGCTCCAGGTGCCCTCCCTGTGTGTGTGTCTGTTTCTGTGTGTGAGAGTGTGTGTGCGTGTGTGCATGTGTGTGTGTCGGTGTGAGTGTGTGCGTGTGTGCGTCTGTGTCTGTTTGTGAGTGTGTGTGTGTGTGTGTGTGCATGTGTGTGGATGGGGGTTTGTGTCTGTGCATGTGTGTGTGAGTGTGTGCGTGTGTGTGTGAGTGTGTGTGTAAAGAGGGGTTATGGGGGTGGGGCCACCCCGAGCAGGAGCAGGCTGATGAGGGGTCAGATACCCAGTGGGCAAGTCATGTTCAAGGTCAAGGCTGGCTGTGTGGGATGGGATGTACGGGCGCTGCCCCTTCTGCCCAAAGTTTATCCCGATAACCCTGCAGGGATGGGTCACTGCTTCCCGGGTGCAGGGCTGTGCACGCACAGGTGCGTGTCTGATCTGGGAGCAGCAGGGGGACTGGGCAGGAGGACAGTGCGGATGACCGGGCAGGGCTGTGATGACTCGGGGCCGGCTACCGGTCCCTGTCTTTGAGAAGGCCACGGAGGACATGGAGAGGCAGCTGGCGGACACGCCCCCCTCCCTGACAGAGGGGTTGACGCCACAGGCATCCCGAGAAACAGGTGCTGAGATTGCCGGGCAAGAACTCCGACACCACCCGGAACAATGTCCCAGGGGGTTGTTCACCGGACAGTGGTCCAGGAGCTGGAGCCCACGGAAGCCAAGGCCGAGGGTGGGAAGGATGGGGCTGGGTGTTTGTGGTGTGTGGGGACGGGTCAGTGCGGCTCCACCAGAGGCTGGTGTGGGGCCAGAAGAAATGACTGGGCACAGAGCAACCAGCGGGTAGACTACAGTTAGGGAAACGTCCCCATGAGGGTTCCTTCCCGGGTGTGGCTTCTCTGGGAGGCCCTTGGCTGGGCTCTCTCTCTGCAAAAGCCCACAGAGAGTAAGCATGTGGGTGAGCTTAACTCCTCTCACAGCTGCTCCACCACCTGAGGAGCTAGAGCCGGCTCTGGAGGGACAGGTAGTGACTGCCGTGACTTCAGGAGGAGACCAGGAGCCAGCAGGTGACCCGGCACCTGCCCACGGAGAGCCTGGCGCTGTCTAGGAAGAAATGGCACCTGCTCTTTCCCCAGCCCCTGCCCCTGCTACAGTTCCCGCCTTCCCCCTTGCCCCGCCCCAACCTCCGGCCCTGCCTCAGACCCGATCCTGCCCTTGCACTTGCCCCTTCCCTTTCCCCTGCCTCTGCACCTGCTTGTGCCCCTGCCCCTGCCTCTGTTCCTGCTCCTGCCCCTGCCAGAGCCACTGTCCCTGACCCAGATCCTACCCTTGCTCCTGCCCCTGTCCGTACTCCTCTCAGAGCTGCTGCCCCTTCCCCTGCCCCTGCCAGGGGTCCCGTTCCTGCCCCTGCCCCAGATCCTGTCCCTGCTCCTGCCCTGGATCCTGCACCTGCCACTACTGTTGACCCTGTCCCTCCCCTTGCCCCTGCCCCTGACCCTGCTCTTACCTCTGTCCCTGCCCCTGTCGCTGCCCCTATCCTGAGCCCTGCCCCTACTCCTGCTCCTGCAGGGCTCCCAC
>NW_027406215.1:0-1742 GCF_003265705.2 Callorhinus ursinus | reverse complement strand
GAAGAAAAGAGCTGACAGGCACCATTACCAGAGACACCTGCTGAGGGCGGCTAACCCAAACACCCATTCTTTGATGCACTTTGCTCCAAACTCCATGCTAAAACTTCAAAGAAAAATTACTGTATATGAAATCCCACACAGGTGTTATTTACTACACAAAAATATGGTTTTATATGGAGCTTCTATGAAATGTAAAACATTTTCATGATGGGTATGTTCCATGATGGGATTCCCCTAGCACTTTGGTGTGACAGCCCTACTGGGACAAACCTGTGTCAGTCCCAGCATGGCGAGACCCTCCTGCAGAGGACCAGCATGGGTCTGCACCATGCCAGGTCCCTAAAGTTTGGAGTTCTAAAACTCAGCTGGCCTGCCTGGGATAGAACACAGGTGCACCGTGCTGCTGGGCAGGCCGATGGCCCAGACACAGTCAGGGTGAAGGCAGGGATCTGAGGGACATCTGGGACACACGAGGGGAGATTCTTCCCTCTTTTTTGAGGGCTTCCCAGGCAGCAGTGGGCATGAACTCCCCCTTCCAGGGACAGGGAGAAGGTTTCCCTCCCCTGTGACCTTTTCTTGTTCTTTCTTTTGGGATGAATTCCTCGGTTTTGGCATTTGGTCTAAGAATAAGCATTTGACAAAGTACAGTATCCATTCTTGATAAAAACGCTTAACAAAGTAGGGATAGAGAGGGTGTATCTCAACATCATAAAGTCTGCCTATGAAAAACCCACAGGTAATATAATTCTCAATGGGGAAAAACTGAGAGCTTTTCTTCTACCACCAGGAATAAGACAGGGATGTCCACTCTCACCATTGTTATTCAACATAGTACTAGAAGTCCTAGCCTTAGCAATCGGAAAGCAAAAGGAAATAAAAGGCATTCAAATTGGGAAGGAAGAAGTCAAACTTTTACTATTTGCAGATGACATGGTACTCTATGTAGAAAATCCTTAACAATCCTCTAAAAAAATTGCTAGAAATGATACATGATGTCAGCAAAGATGCAGGATATAAAATCAACATACAGAAATCTCTTGCATTTCAATACACCAATAATGAAGTAGCAGAAAGAGAAATCAAAGAATCAGTCCCATTTATAATTGCACCCAAACCCATCTGATACCTAAGAATAAACCTAACCAAAGAGGTAAAACATCTTACTCTGAAAACTATAGAATGCTGCTGAAAGAACCTAAAGATGACACAAAAAATTGGAAAAACATTCCATGCTCATGGATTGGAAAAACAAATATTGTTAAGATGTGTATACTACCCAAGCAATGTACACATTTAAGGCAATCCCTATCAAAAAGCCACCAGCATTTTTTACAGAGCTAGAACAACCTATCCTAAAATTTGTATGGAACCACAAAAGACCCCAAAAAGCCAAAGGAATGTTGAAAAAGAAAAGCAAAGCTGGAGGCATCATGATTCTGGACTTCAAGCTATATTACAAACCTGTAGTCATCCATACAGTTTAGTACTCTTACAAAAACAGATACATAGATCAATCAATGGAACAAAATAGAAAACTCAGAAATCGACCCACAACTATATGGTCAACTAATCTTTGACAAAGCAGAAAAGAATATCCAGTGGAAAAAAGACAGTCTTTTCAACAAATGGTGTTGGGAAAACTGGACAGCCACATGCGAAAGAATGGAACCGGACCACTTTCTTACACTTTACTCAAAAAATAAATTCAAAATGGATGAAAGACCTAAATGTGAGACAGGAAA
>NW_027406214.1:0-1742 GCF_003265705.2 Callorhinus ursinus | reverse complement strand
GAAGAAAAGAGCTGACAGGCACCATTACCAGAGACACCTGCTGAGGGCGGCTAACCCAAACACCCATTCTTTGATGCACTTTGCTCCAAACTCCATGCTAAAACTTCAAAGAAAAATTACTGTATATGAAATCCCACACAGGTGTTATTTACTACACAAAAATATGGTTTTATATGGAGCTTCTATGAAATGTAAAACATTTTCATGATGGGTATGTTCCATGATGGGATTCCCCTAGCACTTTGGTGTGACAGCCCTACTGGGACAAACCTGTGTCAGTCCCAGCATGGCGAGACCCTCCTGCAGAGGACCAGCATGGGTCTGCACCATGCCAGGTCCCTAAAGTTTGGAGTTCTAAAACTCAGCTGGCCTGCCTGGGATAGAACACAGGTGCACCGTGCTGCTGGGCAGGCCGATGGCCCAGACACAGTCAGGGTGAAGGCAGGGATCTGAGGGACATCTGGGACACACGAGGGGAGATTCTTCCCTCTTTTTTGAGGGCTTCCCAGGCAGCAGTGGGCATGAACTCCCCCTTCCAGGGACAGGGAGAAGGTTTCCCTCCCCTGTGACCTTTTCTTGTTCTTTCTTTTGGGATGAATTCCTCGGTTTTGGCATTTGGTCTAAGAATAAGCATTTGACAAAGTACAGTATCCATTCTTGATAAAAACGCTTAACAAAGTAGGGATAGAGAGGGTGTATCTCAACATCATAAAGTCTGCCTATGAAAAACCCACAGGTAATATAATTCTCAATGGGGAAAAACTGAGAGCTTTTCTTCTACCACCAGGAATAAGACAGGGATGTCCACTCTCACCATTGTTATTCAACATAGTACTAGAAGTCCTAGCCTTAGCAATCGGAAAGCAAAAGGAAATAAAAGGCATTCAAATTGGGAAGGAAGAAGTCAAACTTTTACTATTTGCAGATGACATGGTACTCTATGTAGAAAATCCTTAACAATCCTCTAAAAAAATTGCTAGAAATGATACATGATGTCAGCAAAGATGCAGGATATAAAATCAACATACAGAAATCTCTTGCATTTCAATACACCAATAATGAAGTAGCAGAAAGAGAAATCAAAGAATCAGTCCCATTTATAATTGCACCCAAACCCATCTGATACCTAAGAATAAACCTAACCAAAGAGGTAAAACATCTTACTCTGAAAACTATAGAATGCTGCTGAAAGAACCTAAAGATGACACAAAAAATTGGAAAAACATTCCATGCTCATGGATTGGAAAAACAAATATTGTTAAGATGTGTATACTACCCAAGCAATGTACACATTTAAGGCAATCCCTATCAAAAAGCCACCAGCATTTTTTACAGAGCTAGAACAACCTATCCTAAAATTTGTATGGAACCACAAAAGACCCCAAAAAGCCAAAGGAATGTTGAAAAAGAAAAGCAAAGCTGGAGGCATCATGATTCTGGACTTCAAGCTATATTACAAACCTGTAGTCATCCATACAGTTTAGTACTCTTACAAAAACAGATACATAGATCAATCAATGGAACAAAATAGAAAACTCAGAAATCGACCCACAACTATATGGTCAACTAATCTTTGACAAAGCAGAAAAGAATATCCAGTGGAAAAAAGACAGTCTTTTCAACAAATGGTGTTGGGAAAACTGGACAGCCACATGCGAAAGAATGGAACCGGACCACTTTCTTACACTTTACTCAAAAAATAAATTCAAAATGGATGAAAGACCTAAATGTGAGACAGGAAA
>NW_027406213.1:0-1743 GCF_003265705.2 Callorhinus ursinus | reverse complement strand
TAGGGTTTTGGAGTCAAACCCCTGGGGACAGACCCTCAGAGGCCTCTCGGGTGACGGTTATGGCCTAGGGGCATGGCAGGGCTGAAGTGTAAGAACTGTAACCTGCTCTGGGGGGGGTCTGTCTTCAGGGCGTGGGTCAGGTTGTGTCAGGCTCAGGGTGGGACGCCAGAGGGCACCAAATTTGTGTGTTGGTTGGGATGGGCATTCAGAGTTGTCCTGTTCTGAACCCTCTCCGGAGTTGCAAGTAGTGTGTTTGAATTGTTTTTGGCAAGGTGAGTCCTCTGGTGTTGCTCATTTATTGCCATCCCTGGGGCTTTGGAGCCAGGCTTCTGGATCCAGAAACTTAGAAGCCAACCTAAGGATAGACTTAGGGCCTAGGGTCATTGGAGCCCTGATCTGGCCATGCTCGGGCAAGCTTTGGGGGGCGGGGGATCTGAGTGGGGGGCGTGGGTCAGGGTGAATGTCAGTCTCAGTGCTTGTGGACAGGGGGCCATTGAATGTGGCATTTCGCTGGGATGTCCATGCAGAGTTCTACTCGGAAAGCTTTGCCCCAAATTCCCAATGGTATGGTTTCCTTCTTGGAGACAGGCTGAATCGTCTGTATTGCTCAGTTGCCCCCAATCCCTGTGGCTTTAGAGCCAGGCCTCTGGGGCCAGAGCCCTCAGATGCCAGAGAGGGATAGGTTTAGGGCCTAGGGGCATGGCAGGCCCAAACATGTCAGCACTATGGCCTGCTTCCCTGGACATTTGTCTTGAGGTGGTGGGTTAGGTTGAGTGTCAGGCTCAGGGTTTGCTACTACTAGAGGGCACAAAATTTGTGGATTCCTTGAGATGGGCATTCAGCGTTCTCATGCTCTGAATGCTTTCCTGAGTACCAAATGTCGCATTTTCCTTCTGGGTGACAGCCTGTGTCACTCGATATAGCTCGGGTGTCCCGAATCTGTGGGGCTTTGGAGCCAGGCTCTGGGGACTGACCCCTCACAACCCAACCGAGGGTGAGTGTTAGCACATAGGGGCACGGGAGACCTGACCTTACAGCACTGCGTCGAGGTTCCATGGGTGAGGGTTGAAGGCGTGGGTCAGTGTGAGTGTCTTGCTCTTCTTTTCGGGCGGGGGACCGCTGAAAGGTGGGTGCGCTGGGATGGGCATGCAGCATTCTCCTGCTGTGAATCCTTTCCAGAGTTCCAAACGGTGGGTTTTCTCACTCGGTGGCAAGCTCATTCCTCTGGTATTGCTTAGGTGTCCCTTGCCTTTGGGTGGGGCAGAGCAGGAAGATCCGTGAGGAAGCTATTGCAGCAGCTCAGGGGAGGTGGTTGTTGCTTAGCCCAGGGTTCTGTTAAGTGGTAAGGGTCTAGCCGGTTTTTGAAGGTAGATGAGCTGATGACGCTGGTGAGAAGGAATGGAGGCAGGGATGCCTGCAGTATATTTGGCCTAAGAAACGGGATGGAGCCCCCATTTCTTGAATCAGGGAAGGCTGTGAGGGCACATGCTGGGTGAGGGAGGCCAGGAAGGGCTGTGTTGGCTTCGAGGTACCAGAGGTCCATGAAGGGGCGCTCACCATAGTGCTGACTTTTGGTTCAGTGCCTTGTTGTCAGCAACTAGTTCTTTCCGAGTTAATGATCAATTTGAAAACCTAATGCCATAGGATTCTTTTTAAGAAACAGGCATCTCTTACCTAGACATTACATATCAGTGGCTTCTCTGCGGGAGGGAGCCCAGGGAGGGTATGCACTTGAGCCAGCTC
>NW_027406212.1:0-1743 GCF_003265705.2 Callorhinus ursinus | reverse complement strand
TTTGGGTCATTTCTCTTTTCTTTTTCATAAGTCCAGCCAGGGTTTATCGATCTTGTTAATTCTTTCAAAGAACCAGCTTTTAGTTTTGTTGATCTGTTCTACTGTTCTTTTGGTTTCTATTTCATTGATTTCTGCTCTGATCTTTATTATTTCTCTTCTCCTGCTAGGTTTAGGCTTTTTTTGCTGTTTTTTCTCTAGCTCCTTTAGGTGTAGGGTTAGGTTGTGTATTTGAGACCTTTCTTGTTTCTTGAGAAAGGCTTGTATTGCTATATACTTTCCTCTCAGGACTGCCTTTGCTGTATCCCAAAGATTTGGAACACTTGTGTTTTCATTTTCATTGGTTTCCATGAATTTTTTTAATTCTTCTTTAATTTCCTGGTTGACCCATTCATTCTTTAGTAGGATGCTCTTTAGCCTCCATCTATTTGAGTTCTTTCCAACTTTCCTCTTGTGATTGAGTTCTAGTTTCAAAACACTGTGGTCTGAAAATATGCAGGGAATAATCCCAATCTTTTGGTACCGGTTGAGACCTGATTTGTGACCTATGATGTGATCTATTCTGGACAATGTTCCCTGGGCACCAGAGAAGAATGTGTATTCCATTGCTTTGGGATGGAATGTTCTGAATATGTTTGTGAAGTCCATTTGGTCCAGTGTGTCATTTAAAGTCTTTATTTCCTTGTTGATCTTTTGCTTAGCTGATCTGTCCATTTCAGTCAGGGGGGTTTTAAAGTCCCCCACTATTATTGTATTGTTGTCAATGTGTTTCTTTGCTTTTGTTATTAATTGCCTTATATAATTGGCTGCTCCCATGTTAGGGGCATAGATATTAACAATTGTTAGATCTTCTTGTTGGATAGACCCTTTAAGTAGGATATAGTGTCCTTCCTCATCTCTTATTACAGCCTTCGTTTTAAAATCTAATTTGTCTGATATAAGGATTGCCACCCCAGCTTTCTTTTGGTGTCCACTAGCATGGTAAATGGTTTTCCACCCCCTCACTTTCAATCTGGGGGTGTCTTTGGGTCTAAAATGAGTCTCTTGCAGAGAACATATCGATGGGTCTTGTTTTTTAATCCAATCTGATAGCCTGTGTCTTTTGATTGGGGCATTTAGCCCATTTACATTCAGGGTAACTATTGAAAGATGTGAATTTAGTGCCATTGTATTGCCTGTAAGGTGACTGTTACTGTATATTGTCTGTATTCCTTTCTGGTCTATGGGGCTTTTAGGCTCTCTCTTTGCTTAGAGGACCCCTTTCAATATTTCTTGTAGGGCTGGTTTCGTGTTTGCAAATTCCTTTAGTTTTTGTTTGTCCTGGAAGATTTTTATCTCTCCTTCAATTTTCAATGACAGTCTAGCTGGATATAGTATTCTTGGCTGCATATTTTTCTCATTCAGTGCTCTGAAGATATCATGCCAGTCCTTTCCGGCCTGCCAGGTCTCTGTGGATAGGTCTGTTGCCAATATAATGTTTCTACCATTATAGGTTACATATCTCTTCTCCCGAGCTGCTTTCAAGATTTTCTCTTTGTCTCTGAGACTCATAAGTTTTACTATTAGATGTCGGGGTGTTGACCTATTTTTATTGATTTTGAGAGGGGTTCTCTGTGCCTCCTGGATTTTGATGCCTGTTTCCTTCCCCACATTAGGGAAGTTCTCTGCTATAATTTGCTCCAATATACCTTCTGCCCCTCTCTCTCTTTCTTCTTCTTCTTCTGGGATCCCAATTATTCTAATGTT
>NW_027406211.1:0-1743 GCF_003265705.2 Callorhinus ursinus | reverse complement strand
TTAGAAGTTGGCTCCGCTGAGGGACGTCGCTCCAGTGGCTAAGCGGGGGGTGGAACCCTCACGGGACAGTGTGGTCTCAGGACCCTGGGGTCACAGAAAGACCGGGGGTGCCTGAGTGCAGCAGAGCTCCCAGGGATCGGAGCGGGGAAGCCGGCTGCAGAGACAGAGCCGAGGCACGGGCTCTCAGCTCGGGGTTGCCATTAACTGTGATCCGCAGCTCAGTTGGGCCACTGGTCCTCCAGCAGGGACCCAACAAGCGGCCGATCCGGGGAGACTCCACTTCCTCCCTGGGGAGGAGTGGTGAGGGAGCGCACCACAGGGATCTGCTGGGTTTGGAGACTCCACACGGGGTCGGGTGCTTGAGATAGAAATGCTCGGTCATAGGCCGGGTGATCACAGAGGGCGACCGGAGACCAGGGAGATGGGAGTGACTGCTTTTCTCTGGGGGTGCACTGAGGAGAGGGGCCCCGACTTCTCAGCTCCTCCGGGTGGAGATTGGGAGGCCACCATTTTCACCCTGGTTGTCCAAAGCTATACCGAGAGCTTGCAGGGAACAAAAGCTCCTGAGAGCAAACCTGAGCAGCTTGCTAAGCCAGGACCCACAAGGGTGGGGCAATTCCAACTCCGGCAAAGACATTTGGGAACCACGGCAACAGGCCCCTACCCCCGAAGATCAGCATGAACAGCCAGCAAGCCAAGACCAAGTTTACCGATCAAGGAGAACGGGAGAATTCCAGCACTAGGGGAATACTGCACATAGAATTCATGGCTTTTTTTTTTACCATGATTCATTAGTTTTTCAAAGTTAATTTTTTTAACTGTTTTTTTAAATTTTTCTTTTTCCCTTTTTCAACCAACATCTTATCAATCGCTTTTTTAAAAAAACATTTTTTATTTTTCATTTTTAGAGTCATATTTTATCCCTTCATAGTAGTTACCTTTATTTGTGACATATATATATAAGTTGTTCTCTTTTTAAAATTTTGAGATACAGTTTCTTCTAACAGATCAAAATATACCCTAAATCACTGGTGTATGGCTTTGTTCTAGTCTCCTGCTGGATCACATTCTCTCCTTTTTTTTAATCTTCTTCTTTCTTTTTTCAAATGACTTCTTATCTTATCATTTCCTTTTATAAAATCTTTTATAGTTTTCATCTTTACATTCATCTTCCATCCCCTTATTGTATCAATCCTTATTTTGTACATATATAAGTCTTTCTTCCTTTAAAATTTTAGGAGGCACTTTTTTCTAATAGACCAAAATATGCCCAAAATCTAGGGTGTGGCACTGATCTATGCACTAGCCTGATCATATTATATCATATTCTGTTTTTTTTGTATTATTCTGTTTTTGTTTTTATCTTTTTATTTTTGTTTTTCTTTTTTCTCTTTCTTTTTTCTTTCTTTCCCTTTCTTTTCCCCTGGTTTCAAGTCTTTTCTGATTTGTATAGAGTATATTTCCTGGGGATGTTGCTAACCTGTTAGCATTTTGTTCTCTCATTTGTCTATTCTCCCCTGGACAAAATGACAAGATGAAAAAAATCACCTCAGCAAAAAGAACAAGAGGTAGTACTGTCAGCCAGGGACCTATTCAATGCTGACATTAGTACGATGTCGGACGTGGAGTTCAGAATCATGACTTTAAAGATACTAGCCGGGCTTGAAAAAAGCGTGGAAGTTATTAGAGAAACGCTTTCTGGAGAAATAAAAGAACTAAAATCTAACCAAGTCGAAATCAAAA
>NW_027406210.1:959-1744 GCF_003265705.2 Callorhinus ursinus | reverse complement strand
TGGTAAGATAAGTTGTTTGAAAAAAGAAAGAAGATTTAAGAAAAAAAAAAAGGAAAAAGGGAGAGAATGTGATCAGGCAGGAGACTAGAACAAAGCCATACCCTAGTGATTTAGGGTATATTTTGATCTGTTAGAAGAAACTGTACCCCAAAATTTTAAAGAGAGAACAACATATATATATATGCCAAAAATAAGGGTGACTACTATGAAGGGATAAAATATGACTCTAAAAATGAGAAATAAAAAAAATTTTTTTTTTGAAAAGGGATTGATAAGATTTTGGCTGAAAAAGGGAAAAAGAAAAATAAAAAAAACAGTCAACAAAAATTAACTTTGATGAAATAATGGATCATGGTAAAAACAAAAACAAAAAAAAAGCCCTGAATCTATGTGCAGTATTCCCCTAGCGCTGGAGTTCTCCCATTCTCCTTGATCGATCAACTTGTTCTTGGCTTGCTGGCTGTTTGTGCCGATCTTCTGAGGGAGGGGCCTGTTGCTGTGGTTTCCAAATGTCTTTGCCGGAGGCGGAATTGCCCCGCCCTTGTGGGTCCGGGCTAAGGAAGCTTCTCTGGTTTGCTCTCAGGAGCTTTTGTTCCCTGCAAGCTCTCGGTACAGCTTTGGAGGACCAGGGTAGAAATGGTGGCCTCCCAATCTCCACCCAGAGGAGCTGAGAACTCGGGGCCCCGCTCCTCAGTGTGCCCCCAGAGAAAAGCAGTCACTCCCCTGTCCCCGGTCTCCGGCTGCACTCCGTGCTCACCCGGCCTGTGATCGAGCGTTGCTATCTC
>NW_027406210.1:0-859 GCF_003265705.2 Callorhinus ursinus | reverse complement strand
TCCCCAAGGGTCCTGAGACCACACTGTCCCGGGAGGATTCCACCCCCGGCTTAGCCACTGCAGCGACATCCCTCCGCCGAGCCAACTTGTAAAAGGTCCGATTTTGTGCTCCCTGGCTCTATCACTTGCCAGAAGCGGCCGGCGGAGGCCCCTCTCCCGCCGTCTATCCTCCCGAATATCGCCTCGGATTCACTTCTCGGCACGCCCTACCTTCCAGTAAGTGGTCGCTTCTCTGTTCAGAGAGTTATTGCTACTCTCCTGTTCGATCTCCTATTGAGTTCGAAGGTGTTCAGAATGGTTTGATCCCTATTCAGCTGAGTTCCTGAGACCAGACGAAATCTAGGTCTCCTACTCCTTCGCCATCTTGCTCCGCCCCTCTATGAGAAGTTTTTTTTATCACCAAAGACATGCCAACAAATTAAGCAATCCAGAAGAAATGGATACCTTTCTAGGAACTTATAAACTTCCAAGACTAAAGAGGAAGAAATAGACTATATGTACAGACCTATTAACAGCAAGGAAATTGTAGCAGTAGTTGTAAACCTCCCCCCGCAAAAAGCGTCCAGGGCCAGATAACATCCAAGGCATATTCTGCCAAACATTCAAAGATGAAATAACACCTCTTCTACTGGAGTTTTTTCAAGAAATAGAAATGGAAGTAAAACTTCAAAACTGGTTTCATGTAGTCAGCATTACCTTGATCAAAAATCCAAAGGCCTCATCAAAACGAGCCTTACAGACCATTATCCTTGATGAACAAGGATGCCAAAATTCTCAACAAGATCCTAGCCAATATAATCCAACAGTACACTAAAAGGATTATTTACCACGACCATGTGGGATTTATTCCTGGAATGCA
>NW_027406209.1:0-1744 GCF_003265705.2 Callorhinus ursinus | reverse complement strand
TCCCTGCATATTTTCAGACCACAATGCTTTGAAACTAGAACTCAATCCCAAGAGGAAATTCGGAAAGAACTCAAATACATGGAGGCTAAAGAGCATCCTACTAAAGAATGAACGGGTCAACCAGGAAATTAAAGAAGAATTTAAAAAATTCTTGGAAACCAACGAAAATGAAAACACAACTGTTCAAAATCTTTGGGATACAGCAATGGCAGTCCTGAGAGGAAAGTATATAGCAATACAAGCCCTTCTCGAGAAGCAAGAAAGGTCTCAAATACACAACCTAACCCTACACCTAAAGGAGCTAGAGAAAGAACAGCAAATAAAGCCTAAATCCAGCAGGAGAAGAGAAATAATAAAGATCAGAGCAGAAATCAATGAAATAGAAATGAAAAGAACAGTAGAAGAGATCAACGAAACTAGGAGCTGGTTCTTTGAAAGAATGAACAAGATTGATAAACCCCTGGCCAAACTGATCAAAAAGAAAAGAGAAATGACCCAAATCAACAAAATCATGAATGAAAGAGGAGAGATCATAACCAACACCAAAGAAATACAAACAATGATGAGAACATATTATGAGCAACTCTATGCCAGCAAATTAGATAACCTGGGAGAAATGGGTGCATTCCTAGAGATGTATCAACCACCAAAATTGAACCAGGAAGAAATAGAAAACCTGAACAGACCTATAACCATTAAGGAAATTGAAGCAGTCATCAAAAATATCCCAAGAAACAAAAGCCCAGGCCAGATGGCTTCCCAGGGGAATTCTATCAGACATTTAAAGAAGAATTAATACCTATTCTCTTGAAACTGTTCCAAAAAATAGAAATGGAAGGAAAACTTCCAAACTCATTTTATGAGGCCAGCATTACCTTGATCCCAAAACCTGACAAAGACCCCATCAAAAAGGAGAACTACAGACCAATATCCTTGATGAACATGGATGCAAAAGTTCTCACCAAAATACTAGCCAATAGGATCCAACAGTCCATTAAAAGGATTATTCAGCATGACCAAGTGGGATTTATCCCTGGGCTTCAAGGCTGGTTCAACATCTGCAAATCAATCAACGTGATACAATACATTAACAAAAGAAAGAACAAGAATCATATGATCCTCTCAATAGATGCAGGAAAAGCATTTGACAAAGTACAGCCTCCTTTCTTGATCAAAACTCTTCAGAGTATAGGGATAGAGGGTACATACCTCAATATCATAAAAGCCATCTATGAAAAACCTACAGCGAATATCATTCTCAATGGGGAAAAGCTGAGAGCTTTTCCCCTAAGGTCAGGAACGCGACAGGGATGTCCACTATCACCACTGCTCTTCAACATAGTATTAGAAGTCCTAGCCACAGCAATCAGACAACAAAAAGAAATCAAAGGCATCCAAATCAGCAAAGAGGAAGTCAAACTCTCACTCTCTGCGGATGTTATGATACTGTATGTGGAAAACCCAAAAGACTCCACCCCAAAACTGCTTTAACATATACAGGAATTCAGTAAAGTAGCAAGATATAAAATCAATGCACAGAAATCAGTGGCATTCCTATACACCAACAACAAGACAGAAGAGAGACAAATCAAGGAGTCAAACCCATTTACAACTGCACCCAAAACCATAAGACACCTATGAATATATTTTTTTTAATTTTTTATTGTTATGTTAATCACCATACATTACATCATTACTTTTTGATGTAGTGTTCTATGATTTAGTGTTCCA
This sequence comes from Callorhinus ursinus, assembly GCF_003265705.2. NCBI lineage: Eukaryota > Metazoa > Chordata > Mammalia > Carnivora > Otariidae > Callorhinus > Callorhinus ursinus. The sequence continues at coordinate 13 of NW_027406209.1, read as the reverse complement.
TTCTTCCCCTCCT
>NW_027406208.1:0-1744 GCF_003265705.2 Callorhinus ursinus | reverse complement strand
GGATAGACCTTTTTAGGATGAGAAAGCATCCTTCCACATCTCTTACTGCAGTCTTTGGTTTAAGATCTATTTTGTCTGATATGTGGATTGTTACCCCAGCATTCTTTTGGCGTCCATTAGCATGGTAAATTGTTCTCCATTCCTTCACTTTCAATATAGGGGTGATTTTAGGTTCAAAAAGAATCTCTTCTCCAGGCGCCTGGGTGGCTCAGTCGTTAAGCATCTGCCTTCGGCTCAGGACATGATCCCAGAGTCCTGGGATCGAGTCCCAAATTGGGCTCCCCCTACTTGAGTTCCCTCTCTTGCTGTGTCTATCTCTGTCAAATAAATAAATAAAACCTTTAAAAAGTAAATAAATGAGTCTCTTCTGGACAGCATATGTCAAAGGAGTGTGTTCTACTTGATCCTGAGTAATTTTTGGTCTGTGTGTTAGAAAACCCTACATTCCAAAATTGCAAGGAAAATAATACATATAAAGATAAAACTGAACAGTGAATGTAAAGCATATATATATGTATATAAAGACAAAATTGTAGAGAGTGAAAAAGGAGCAAAAAAGGAAGCATATATATTTAAAAAAGTAGATGTGAAAAACTGCAAGCTAAAAAGTGACTATGAAATATGTTATATAATAAGCATCTAGTTGAAATGAGAATAATGTAAAATTAAAAAGAAAAAGAGGGAAAATAAAACAAGATAAAAAAAAACACACACATGAGAATTTTATCCTAAAAATAAAGGAGTCCTGAGGGAACACCTGCACTCAATAAACTATTTTCCCCTGGTGTTGGAGTTTTACATTGTCGTGGAATCCATAGTCTTGTAGTCCACCTGTTCTTCCAGAATTTCTTTTGGGGGAGGGGCCTGCCACGATGTTTCTCAGGTATCCCTGCCTGGGCGGAGTTGCCCCATGCCCTGTCAGCGGGAAGGGTTCAGTGTAAAGTTGTCTTCTGTGTGGCTTTTGTTCGGTGGAGGATTACCTCGCCTTTTCAGAGGATCAAAACAAAAATGCCCATAGCCAAAACTCTGGCTCAGAACAGAAATTTTGCAGTCTGCCCTCTAATAAAACCTCAGAGACAATCAGTATCCACTTCTGTATTCGAGAAAAACCACATCTCCTGCAGCATACACCCACTGTAGCTTTCTCAGAGGTAGTCCCAGAGGCCAGTGAGTGCCACTAAAACCGTGAGCAGCCATGGGTTCTTGCATGAAACCAGTGCTCCTAGATCATGTCTAGGTGCCTCTCTAATGAGTTTCTGGGGCTCTACTCCACTGTGAGTTTTTGGTCTTTTGCAGGCTCAGGTTCCATTATTTTCAGGCTGCTCAGGAAAAGAGTGATTACCAACCAGCTTGGTTAATGGTTTATGAAGACCCAAGGTAAGAGTCCCCTCTTGGGCTCGCTGACAATAACATGCTTCCCTGCTCCATGCTGAGGCATTCAACCTGTTCAGTCACCCCAGTAGCTCTGTGACTCCTCAGATCCCAGGACCACAATGCCCTACCTAGAATTCTACCCTTTCATTTCCAGAGCCCCTTTACAGAGAGGGCTCTCTCTCCCTAGAGCAGGTTTCTAAGGGTTCTTATTTTGTGTTCTGATGTTTTATCATTTTCCAGGAGGCACTTAATGGAGGCCCTCCCCTTCTGTGAATCTTTTGAAATCTTCCCCTAGATTCATGATTCCGCACATCTTACCTTGCAAAAAGGAGTAGCTTTACTGCTTGTAGAGATCCAGATATACATTCTT
>NW_027406207.1:0-1745 GCF_003265705.2 Callorhinus ursinus | reverse complement strand
GGCCCATGACCTTGCCAATTGTTTTATATTCCTGGGCCTTTTGCTCAAGGTGGGAGCCTGAGTCAGAAAAAAGGTGTTGTGATGTCCCTGAAATGAGCCTCTCTCTCTGAAAAGGGCTCCAGAACCTTCCTGCTAGGACAGTCTTTAGCAAAAGAGGCCATGCGGCTGGTGAAGGCGAGCCAGTGGAAAACCAAAGGTGGCCAGCAGAGTACAGAAGCGGTTCGGATTATGCTTGAAAAGTGCACAGAGGAAAGGTCCGGAAGGAAACCCACGCAGACAGCAATAGTGTTGGGCTCAGGCGAGCATCATAAGAAGGGACAACAAAAATTACCGTTCCCATTTTTTTAAAAAGGACATTAAGGCAAAAACATCACAGCAGGTCAGAACCAGGGAGCCCTTACGCTGAACACGGCTCTGTTCTGGCTTTTCAGGTGTGGAAGCCAAGCCCCGGAGGGAAGGGACCGCATCTCTCCCTCTGCAGAGGCAGAGACCTTAGGGCAGCGGGTAAAGGGTGACATCTGTTGCTAGATCTGGGCTGAGCTTGGGCAGCAGGGTCATAGAGGACTTTTTTCTCTCAGGGGCTAGCTCTTTGAAAACAACTGTCAAGACCGGACGGGCAGGCAGACCCCCTGGACAGTGCTCTTTCCGGCTACACTGGGCAGAACAGCTAGTTGGAGGCTGTACTTTTCAGCCACGTTCAGGCAGGGCGAGATACAGAGGAGCCAGGGAAGAAGCCCCAGCTCCCGGGCTCCAGGGTGGGCCCCAGCGGGGTAAGCTCAGTGACTCAGACCACCCAGCTTGCTCAGAGCAGCCAGCAATGAGCACCTCCCTCCATCCCCCGCAGCCCTACTCACCAGAGCAGGTGCCTTCCCGGCTCTAATTTAATCCAAGAGCTTATCAATTCCCCCTCCCTCTAGAGTTCAAGGTCCATCCAGCCCAGAGGCCCAATCAGAAACCCTCCGCCAGCCTGCACCTGCCCCTCCTCCCTAGCTCACCCCACTCTGAGCCATCTCCCACCCCCTATCAACTGAGTGGCCCCAGCCCTCTTTCCTGGATGGGACCTGGAGAAATACCCCTGGAGGGCTCCTGAAAGTCAGGGAGGCTGCTCGAGTTGGGCCCAACAGAGAGGGCTGGCCTCTGGAGAGAGAGGCCCATGGGGGAGGGCCGGGGAGGGGACGGTGGGCAGGGGTCCAGACAGGCAAAACTTCAGTCCCAGAAGCTGGGGAAGCAGCCGGTGTTGGCCGATCCAAGTCAGGCAGCCTTGCTATAGGAAAGGTTGGAGACAAACAAGAAATAGGTTCTGGCCCAGGCACCCACCTCAAACCTGGTCTCAGAGGCACCATGTGCGCCTCCTGGAAGTGGGAGGAATCTGTGGAACAGAAGAGCAAGAGCCGGTGCTCGGGCTGGTCAGGACCAGGGCTCCTCCGAGCGACTGGGCCTCCCAGAGGTTTCTGTGGCTTTTGGCCTTTTGTCAGACAGACCCTTGGCTGACCGGCCCCTGACTCCCTGCCGCCACAGTGACCATTCCACAACACACAAACCCTCAGACCCTTCCTTGTCGCCTTCAGAATGAAGCCTAGGACCCAAGCAAGGCCCTCAATGACTCGCCCCTGCCCTCTCCATGGCCCTCTCTCGGGGCTCAGCTGCTCCCAGGCCCTGCCTGACTGGACACTCTGCTCCAGCCCTCATGAAGGCCCGTCAGGCCCATGACCTTGCCAATTGTTTTATATTCCTGGGCCTTTTGC
>NW_027406206.1:0-1745 GCF_003265705.2 Callorhinus ursinus | reverse complement strand
AGGGGAGTGAGGTCTGTGAATCTGCCTTCTCGGATCCTGTGGAATTCGGGGACACCCTCCTGTCTGTTGAGTTGTGTGGAGACAGGTAGACAGTAGTTTCTGGCTGGTCACGAGGGTCGCACCGGACCGCCACCAGAGGTGCAGTGTACGGTGGGAGCCACTGCTTGGTTTCCCTGAAAACGGAATGGGGTCTGTGACTACAATTCCTAGCAGCCGCATGGGGAGAGGAGGGCAGTGGTGTTGCCCACTTCCTAGGGTTGTGGTCAGGACTAGTTTGGAGCCCACTGAAGTCAGCCACGCCTGGCACAGAAGGTACCCAGTCACTGTAGCTGTGGGCACTGTGCTCATGGCACGTTCGTGCGGGCCAGCTCCCCTGCTGCCACCTCCTACTTTTCATCATCTACATGTTCATGAGCCTCATTTCTTCCCATGGCCTCTGGGGTATTGCCCTCCCTCCATCTGGCCCTCCTCCTCTTCCCTGTGCAACCCGATGCCAGGGTAGCCTTATCGAGAGGCAGCTCTGGCCATGTCAGCCCCTGGATGGAACAGTTCCATGGATCCCCTGTCAGGTGGGGAGGATATCCTGCCCTGGAAGGTGCCTGCAGATCCCCAATCAGGAGAACCACATCTCCATTTTCAGCCTGGCCTGCCCTCCCCTCAGTCTTCCTCAGGGAAGCTCTCCACACTTCCTGAGCTGGCAGCTCTTAACTTAAAAATGAATATTGTGTTACATTTCTCAGTGCCTTAGCTCACTCTTGGCATGTCTTTCAAACCTGTTAGTGGGTTTTCAGCAGTCCCGGAGGGCTGTCTGCTCAAGGAGGGGATGATCTGGGAGGGGCAGCCTTCCCTCCCACCTCCCTCAGCATGTCTCTGAGCCCTGGAGCCAGCTGTCCCACTGAGGGATGAGGGTCCCGAGTCAGCCCATCCTGAGCCCAGGCTCTGTGTCAGCTGTGTAGGCTGATGTTTGCCAGGAGCGGTGGGTAGCTGGCACGGGCCAGGAGCAGGCGGTTTCTCCTTCTCATTCCTCCATCCCCCTCCCTCCGAGAGGTAGCTCCAAGCAGCCTCCAAACCTTGCATCTCGAAATCCCTTGACCTGTGCCTCCTGCCTTCAGCCGGTGACCTTGGTGGTTTCCTGGTGCTTCGGCCTCCCATACCGGCTCCCACGGCAGGTCCTGGATCAGGGGAGGGGTCACACCGTTGTCTGTGGTTGGTCCTCTTCCTGTCCCGCACTGAGCCCTCCCACCTTTGCGTCTTCCATGTATGGGCTTGGAAGCAAGCCCATCCACAGGGAACCTATTAGCCACATGGATCCAGGTAATGACCATTGAATTAGAGATCCAGGATATGTCACAAACATACTCTGAAACCTGTCCCACAATCTGTGACCATCTCACACTAAAACAGAAAGAGTAATAGCTTCCTGGACTGGGAAGTGGCATCTGTCTCTACTTAAACTCTTGAATGCATAGATACCGAGCCTGGACAGAAACGGACCATGGCTCCCGTGGGCTAGGATTAACAGGTAAAGGATAAAAACTCTGAAATTTGAATTCAAGGTAAAGAGTGAATAATTATTTTAGAGTAAGTACTCCCAAGTAGGGCTTATGAAATTTGCACAGCGAAAGCTATTCGAAAGTTAACTTTCAAATAGTTAACTGAAAAAAAATCTTTTTTTTTTAATTTTTAATTTTAATTCCAGTAGAGCTAACATACACTGTTATTTTAGTTTCAGGTGTATAATTGAC
>NW_027406205.1:0-1745 GCF_003265705.2 Callorhinus ursinus | reverse complement strand
CAAAGATAAATCTTTTTTAAAAATTCCAGATTTTATCCTATTAAAATCCTATATATTCTTCCATTCTGACTGGTTCTTTTTTGTATTTTCTATCTCTTTGCTAAAATTCTGAGTTACCACTCCTTCAGTTCAGTGAACATCTTTTTGATCATTATCATTTTCTGGGGTTTTGTCTTTTTTTTTTTTTTTGAGCATATTCTTCTGTCCTCCCATTTTACTTGACTTTCTATGTCTCCATTAATTAAGTAAGACAGCTATTTCCCCTAAACTTAAAGGCATGGTCTTGTGTATGGTTCTTCCTGTGTATACTCTGTGTTCCTGTTGACTTCTGCTGGCTGGCTGGCTGGAGCTGTGTCTGGTATGAGCTGGGCGTACTTGGGCACTCCCTGGTTGGATGGGATGGCTGTAACAGAAGTAGGCATGGACTGGGGCAGTCCCAGAATTCTCCATGCAGAAGGTGCCCTGGAAGGGCAGCTGAAACAAGTGGGAGCAAGCCAGGGCGCTTCATGCAAGGGGTGACCTGGTGGGGCAAATGGAGACAAGCTGGGATATGGGTCAGGTGTCCTGTGGTGGTCTACATAGGGAGTACCTTGGCAGGGTAGCTGAGGTGACTCAAGCATGAACCAGGACCTCCCAAAGTACTCTGTGCCAGGCTGGCCTAGGAAGCCACCTAGAACCAAAGTGGTATGGGCCTGGAGTGTTCCAGGGTGCTTTGAGCCTATGTCACCTGGGTATGGCAGCTGGATATACAGTGAGCCCCAACCAGAGGTGTCCTGGTGTGTGTTACACTGGGATCGCCTTGGTGGGATTTCTAGGCCTGATGTGGACAAGGGGCCCAGGGCTTACTGAGGTTATAAGCTGGTTAGGGTGCCTATACCCTGCTCTCAATCATGCTATCATCTGGGAGGGGGAACATAAACTGTAACACTCACCAGACCCTCTGACCCTGAAAGAGTTCCACCAGCTATACATGAAGTCCTAGTGAAAACAAAAGAATCATTCAGCCTAGTACACACTGAAGTGGGGACCACCATAATTATGAGTTAAATAAATGATTTTGATTTTAGCCACCAAGTCTTTTAATGATCACTTTTATGATAGATGATCAATAAAAACACCATGCATGCAGTCCTGGTCAATTCAAGGCAGACAGTGGTGATGAGGCTATGAATGAATGTTGGATGGTTAGGAGGGTAGAATTTATATCCTCTTTGGTATGTGGATACCTCACACCAGGATACTGAGCTGAATGTTTTGAATTCTGAAGATGAAGGCAAGAAAGCTTATGGTAGAGGTCTTATTCTGATGCCTTCAGACTTCTGTCTTAATTTCTGTGGGTTTAGAGCAGGAGAATTTAACAAAAGTTATTTTATAGCAGATCTTAATAAGTTAAAAAGATTGGGTCATCTTTATTTCACTGGTGTTAATATAAACCTTTTTTAATAAGATGAAGTTAAAATGTAAAATAAAACAACTACTCCCTCAATACTTTCAAATCCTGGACCAAAGGAAGCATACATTACACAAAATCAATAAAAGTATACTAGGGGTTTCTAAATAACTTGGATTTTGCCTTTGAGATCTTTCTCACTCTTTCTTACCAGTGTGGCTGAAAGTAAAGAAGTCACATGACACAATGAAGTCAGATCCTTAGAGTCATCACTTGGAGGGGATTCAAGTGAATCATGTGACCTGCTCTGGAACTTGATGTAAGATAAACATTGTATTACTCAACTGAAATAATT
>NW_027406204.1:0-1745 GCF_003265705.2 Callorhinus ursinus | reverse complement strand
AAAATTCTCACCAAAATACTAGCCAATAGGATCCAACAGTACATTAAGAGGATTATTCACCATGACCAAGTGGGATTTATTCCTGGGCTGCAAGGCTGGTTCAACATCCGCAAATCAATCAACGTGATACAATACATTAACAAAAGAAAGAACAAGAATCATATGATCCTCTCAACAGATGCAGAAAAAGCATTTGACAAAGTATAGCATTCTTTCTTGATCAAAACTCTTCAGAGTATAGGGATAGAGGGTACATACCTCAATATCATAAAAGCCATCTATGTAAAACCCACAGCAAATATCATTCTCATGGGGAAAAACTGAGAGCTTTCCCCCTAAGGTCAGGAACGTGGGAGGGATGTCCACTATCACTACTGCTATTCAACATAGTATTAGAAGTCCTAGCCACAGCAATCAGACAACCAAAAGAAATCAAAGGCATCTAAATCAGCAAAGAAGAAGTCAAACTCTCAGTGTTTGCAGATGAAATGATACTTTATGTGGAAAACGCAAAAGACTCCACCCCAAAACTGCTAGAACTCATACAGGAATTCAGTAAAGTGGCAGCATATAAAATCAATGCACAGAAATCAGTGGCATTCCTATACACCAACAACAAGACAGAAGAAAGAGAAATTAAGGAGTCTATCCCATTTACAATTGCACCCAAAACCATAAGATACCTAGGAATAAATCACCAAAGAGACAAAGGATCTGTACTCAAAAAACTATAAAATACTCATGAAAGAAATTGAGGGGACACAAAGAAATGAAAAAACGTTCCATGCTCATGGATTGGAAGAACCAACATTGGAAGATGTCAATGCTACCTAGAGCAAGCTACACATTCAATGCAATCTCCATCAAAATACCATCCACTTTTTTCAAATAAATGGAACAAATAATCCTAAAATTTGTATGGAACCAGAAAAGACCCCGAATAGCCAGAGGAATGTTGAAAAAGAAAAGCAAAGCTGGTGGCATCACAATTCCGGATGTCAAGCTCTATCACAAAGCTGTCATCATCAAGACAGTATGGTATTGGCACAAAAACAGATACATAGCTCAATGGAACAGAATAGAGAGCCCAGAAATATACCCTTAACTCTATGGTTATCTAATCTTTGAAAAGCAGGAAAGAATGTCCAATGGAAAAAAGACAGTCTCTTCTACAAATGGTGTTGGGAAAATTGGACAGCAACATGCAGAAGAATGAAACTGGACCATTTCCTTACACCACACACAAAAGTAGACTCCAAAGGGCTGAAAGACCTAAATGTGAGACAGGAGTCCATCAACATCCTAAAGGAGAACACAGGCAGCAACCTCTTCAAACTCAGCTGCAGCAACTTCTTCCTAGAAACATCGCCAAAGGCAAGGGAAGCAAGGGCAAAAATGAACTACTGGGTTTTCATCAAGATAAAATCTTTTGCACAGCAAAAGAAACAGTCCACAAAACCAAAAGACAACCGACAGAATGGGAGAAGATATTTGGAAATGACGTATCAGATAAAGGGCTAGTATCCAAAATCTATAAAGAACTTATCAAACTCAACACCCAAAGAACAAATAATCCAATCAAGAAATGGGCAGAAGACATGAACAGACATTTTTCCAAAGAAGACATCCAAATGGCCAACAGACACATGAAAAAGTGCTCAACATTGCTCAGCATCAGGGAAATCCAAATCAAAACCTCAATGAGATACCACCTCACACCAGTCAGAATGGCTAAAATTAACAAG
>NW_027406203.1:0-1745 GCF_003265705.2 Callorhinus ursinus | reverse complement strand
CAAAGATAAATCTTTTTTAAAAATTCCAGATTTTATCCTATTAAAATCCTATATATTCTTCCATTCTGACTGGTTCTTTTTTGTATTTTCTATCTCTTTGCTAAAATTCTGAGTTACCACTCCTTCAGTTCAGTGAACATCTTTTTGATCATTATCATTTTCTGGGGTTTTGTCTTTTTTTTTTTTTTTGAGCATATTCTTCTGTCCTCCCATTTTACTTGACTTTCTATGTCTCCATTAATTAAGTAAGACAGCTATTTCCCCTAAACTTAAAGGCATGGTCTTGTGTATGGTTCTTCCTGTGTATACTCTGTGTTCCTGTTGACTTCTGCTGGCTGGCTGGCTGGAGCTGTGTCTGGTATGAGCTGGGCGTACTTGGGCACTCCCTGGTTGGATGGGATGGCTGTAACAGAAGTAGGCATGGACTGGGGCAGTCCCAGAATTCTCCATGCAGAAGGTGCCCTGGAAGGGCAGCTGAAACAAGTGGGAGCAAGCCAGGGCGCTTCATGCAAGGGGTGACCTGGTGGGGCAAATGGAGACAAGCTGGGATATGGGTCAGGTGTCCTGTGGTGGTCTACATAGGGAGTACCTTGGCAGGGTAGCTGAGGTGACTCAAGCATGAACCAGGACCTCCCAAAGTACTCTGTGCCAGGCTGGCCTAGGAAGCCACCTAGAACCAAAGTGGTATGGGCCTGGAGTGTTCCAGGGTGCTTTGAGCCTATGTCACCTGGGTATGGCAGCTGGATATACAGTGAGCCCCAACCAGAGGTGTCCTGGTGTGTGTTACACTGGGATCGCCTTGGTGGGATTTCTAGGCCTGATGTGGACAAGGGGCCCAGGGCTTACTGAGGTTATAAGCTGGTTAGGGTGCCTATACCCTGCTCTCAATCATGCTATCATCTGGGAGGGGGAACATAAACTGTAACACTCACCAGACCCTCTGACCCTGAAAGAGTTCCACCAGCTATACATGAAGTCCTAGTGAAAACAAAAGAATCATTCAGCCTAGTACACACTGAAGTGGGGACCACCATAATTATGAGTTAAATAAATGATTTTGATTTTAGCCACCAAGTCTTTTAATGATCACTTTTATGATAGATGATCAATAAAAACACCATGCATGCAGTCCTGGTCAATTCAAGGCAGACAGTGGTGATGAGGCTATGAATGAATGTTGGATGGTTAGGAGGGTAGAATTTATATCCTCTTTGGTATGTGGATACCTCACACCAGGATACTGAGCTGAATGTTTTGAATTCTGAAGATGAAGGCAAGAAAGCTTATGGTAGAGGTCTTATTCTGATGCCTTCAGACTTCTGTCTTAATTTCTGTGGGTTTAGAGCAGGAGAATTTAACAAAAGTTATTTTATAGCAGATCTTAATAAGTTAAAAAGATTGGGTCATCTTTATTTCACTGGTGTTAATATAAACCTTTTTTAATAAGATGAAGTTAAAATGTAAAATAAAACAACTACTCCCTCAATACTTTCAAATCCTGGACCAAAGGAAGCATACATTACACAAAATCAATAAAAGTATACTAGGGGTTTCTAAATAACTTGGATTTTGCCTTTGAGATCTTTCTCACTCTTTCTTACCAGTGTGGCTGAAAGTAAAGAAGTCACATGACACAATGAAGTCAGATCCTTAGAGTCATCACTTGGAGGGGATTCAAGTGAATCATGTGACCTGCTCTGGAACTTGATGTAAGATAAACATTGTATTACTCAACTGAAATAATT
>NW_027406202.1:0-1745 GCF_003265705.2 Callorhinus ursinus | reverse complement strand
TTCTTTTTCTAGCTCCTTTAGGTGCAAGGTTAGGATGTTTGAGATTTTTCTTGCTTCTTGAGGTAGTGTTGTGGTAAAGATGCATGTTGTGACTTTGATCCTTCTGAATTTGTTGAGACTTGTTTTGTGGCCTAATTAATATGTGATCTATTCTGGAGAATGTTTCATGTGCACCTGAAAAGAATATGTATTCTACTGTTTTAGGATGGAATGTTCTAAATATATCTGTTAAATCCACCTGGTCCAATGTGTCATTCAAAGCCACAGTTTTGGGTGCCTGAGTGGCTCAGTAAGTTAAGCGTCTGCCTTCGGCTCAGGTCATGATCTCAGGGTCCTGGGATCGAGTCCCGCATCAGGCTCCCTGCTCAGTGGGACGACTGCTTCTCCCTCTCCCTCTGCCCCTCCTCCCCCATCGTGCTCTCTTTCTTGCTCTCTTCTTTCTCAAATAAATAAAATCTTTTTTTAAAAAAAAGCCACAGTTTCCTCATTGAATTTTTGTTTGGATGACCTATCCATCAATAAGAGGGATGTTATGTTCCCTACAATTATTGCATTATTATTGAATAGTTCCTTTGTGTTTGTTATAACAGTTTTATGTGTTTGGGTGCTCCTGTGTTGGGTGCATAAATATTTTTTTTTATTTTTTTTATTGTTATGTTAATCACCATATATTACATCATTAGCTTTTGGTGCAGTGTTCCATGATTCATTGTTTGTTAATAACACCCAGTGCTCCATGCAGAACGTGCCCTCCTCAATACCCATCACCAGGCCAACCCATCCCCCCAACCCCCTCCCCTCTAGAACCCTCAGTTTGTTTTTCAGAGTCCATCATCTCTCATGGTTCGGCTCCCCCTCTGACATACTCCCCTTTCCTTCCTCTCCTGTTATCTTCTTCTTTTTCTTTTTTTTTAAATATGTTGCGTTATTTGTTTCAGAAGTACAGATCTGTGATTCAACAGTCTTACACAATTCACAGTGCTCACCGTAGCACATACCCTCCCCAATGTCTATCACCCAGCCACCACATCCCTCCCACCCCCAACCACTACACTAACACTCAGTTTGTTTCCTGAGATTAGGAATTCCTCATATCAGTGAGGTCATGTGATACATGTCTTTCTCTGATTGACTTATTTCACTCAGCATAACACCTTCCAGTTCCATCCACGTTGTTGCAAATGGCAAGATCTCATTCCTTTTGATGGCTGCATAATATTCCATTGTGTATATATACCACTTCTTCTTTATCCATTCATCTGTCGATGGGCATCTTGGCTCTTTCCATGGTTTGGCTATTGTGGACATTGCTGCTATAAACATTGGGGTGCACGTACCCCTTCGGGTCCCTACGTTTGTATCTTTGGGGTAAATACCCAGTAGTGCAATTGCTGGATCGAACGGTAGCTCTAATTTCAACTGTTTGAGGAACCTCCATACTGTTTTCCAGAGTGGTTGCACCAGCTTGCATTCCCACCAACAGTGTAGGAGGGTTCCCCTTTCTCCACATCCCCGCCAACATCTGTCGTTCCCTGACTTGTTAATTTTAGCCATTCTGACGGGTGTGAGGTGGTATCTCATTGAGGTTTTGATTTGGATTTCCCTGATGCCGAGCGATGTTGAGCACTTTTTCATGTGCCTGTTGGCCATTTGGATGTCTTCTTTGGAGAAATGTCTGTTCATGTCTTCTGCCCATTACGTGATTGGATTATTTGTTCTTTGGGTGTTGAGTTTGATAAGTTCTT
>NW_027406201.1:0-1745 GCF_003265705.2 Callorhinus ursinus | reverse complement strand
GCTTAACAACTGAGCCACCCAGGCGCCCCTTATTTTTTTTTAAGATTTTATTTATTATTTGTGGGTTTTTTTCTAAGATTTTATTTATACACATCTTCTTTATCCATTCATCTGTTGATGGACATCTTGGCTCTTTTCACAGTTTGGCTCTTGTTGTCCTGGAAGCTTTTTATCTCTCCTTCTATATTCAACGACAGCCTAGCTGGATATAGTATTCTTCGTTGCATATTTTTCTTGTTTAGTGCCCTGAATATATCATTCGAGTCCTTTCTGGCCTGCCAGGTCCCTATAGATAGGTCTGTTGCCAATCTATTATTTCTACCATTGTATTATACAGATGTCTTCTCCTGAGCTGCTTTCAGGAATATCTCTTTGTCTCTGAGATTCATAAGTTTTACTATTAGTTGTCGGGTGGTGACCTATTTTTATTGATTTTGAGAGGGGTTCCCTGTGCCTCCTGGAATTCGTGCCTGTTTGCTTCTGCAAATTAGGGAAGTTCTCTGCTATAATTTGCTCCACTATATCTTCTGCACCTCTCTCTCTTTCTTCTTCTTCTGGGATTCCATTTATTCTAATGTTGTTTCGTCTTATGGTATCGCTTTTCTCTCGAATTCTGCCCTCGTGATCCAGTAGTTGTTTATCTCTCTTTTTCTCAGCGTCTTTATATTACAACATTTGGTCTTCTATATCACTGATTCTTTCTTTTGCCTCATTTATCCTAGCAGTTAGTGCCCCCATTTTTTATTGTACCTCATTCATAGCCTTTTTGTTCAACTTGGTTCTTTGTTCAAATTTTAGTTCTTTTATTTCTCCAGAAAGGGTTTCTCTAATAACTTCCATGCTTTTTTTCAAGTCCAGATAGTATCTTTAAAATCATGTTTCTGAACTCTAGGTCCAATACCGTACTAATGTTCATATTGAGTAGGTCCCTGGTAGTTGGTACTACCTCTTCTTCTTTTTGTTTAGGAGTTTTTTTCTGTCTTGTCATTTTGTCCAGAGGAGAATAGATGAATGAGAAAACAAAATGCTAACAGGGTAACAACGTCCTCAGAAAATATACTCTAAACAAATCAGAAAAGACCTGAAACCAGGGGGAAAGAAAGGGAAATTAAAAAAAAAAGAAAAAGAAACAAAAAAAAGAGAAAAATATAAAAACAGAATACGATCAAGTGTGGTCAAGCTGCTGTAAAAATCATTACCACACACTACATTTTAGCTGTATTTTGGTCTCTTAGAAGAAAGTGCCCCCAAAAGTTCAAAGAAAAACTTATATATGTACAAAAATGAGGGTTGGTATGATGAAGGGATGGAATATATAAAGATGATAATTATAAAAAATTTTATAAAAGGAATTGATGAGATAAGAAGTTGTTTGAGAAAAGAAAGAAGAGGATTTAAGAAAAAAGAAAGGAAAAAAAAGGGAGAGAATGTAATCAGGCAGGAGACTAGAACAAAGCCACAGACTAGATATTTAAGGTATATTTTGATGTTAGAAGAAAATGTATCTCAAAGTTTTCGAGAGAACAAGCCAAAAATAAGGGTAACTACTATGAAGGGACAGAATATGACTCTAAAAATTAAAAATAATTATGTTTCTTAAAAAGGGATTGATAAGATGTTGGTTGAAAAAACGGAAAAAAAAGATAGTTAAAAATAATTAACTTTGAAAGACTAAAGAATCATGGTAAACAAGCCATTAATTCTATGTACACTATTCCCCTAGCCCTGGAGTTCTGCTGTTCTCA
>NW_027406200.1:0-1746 GCF_003265705.2 Callorhinus ursinus | reverse complement strand
AAGAGACTGTCTTTTTGCCATTGGACATTCTTTCCTGCTTTGTCAAAGATGAGTTGACCATAGAGTTGAGGGTCCATTTCTGGGCTCTCGATTGTGTTCCATTGATCTATGTGTCTGTTTTTGTGCCAGCACCATACTGTCTTGATGATGACAGCTTTGGAATAGAGCTGGAAGTCCGGAATTGTGATGGCTCCAGCTTTGCCTTTCTTTTTCAACTTTCCTCTGGATATTCGGGGTCTCTTCTGGTTCCATACAAATTTTAGGATTATTTGTTCCATTTCTCTGAAAAAAGTAGATGGTATTTTGATGGGGATTGCATTGAATGTGTGGATTGCTCTGGGTAGCATTGACATCTTCACAATGTTTGTTCTTCCAATCCATGAGCATGGAACGTTTTTCCATTTCTTTGTGTCTTCTTCAATTTCTTTCCTGAGTATTTTATAGTTTTCTGAGTACAGATCCTTTGCCTCTTTTGTTAAATTTATTCCTCGGTATCTTATGGTTTTGGGTGCAATTGTAAATGGGATCAACTCCTTGATTTGTCTCTCTTCTGTCTTGTTGTTGGTGTATAGGAATGCCACTGATTTCTGTGCATTGATTTTTATAACCTGCTACTTTACTGAATTCCTCTATGAATTCTAGCAGTTTGAGGATGAAGTCTTTTGGGTTTTCCACATACAGTATCATATCATCTGCAAAGAGTGAGAGTTTGACTTCCTCTTTGCTGATCTGGATGCATTTGATTTCTTTTTGTTGTCTGATTGCTGTGGCTAGGACTTCTAATACTATGTTGAATAGCAGTGGTGATATTGGACATCCCTGCCGCATTCCTGACCTTAGGGGAAAAGCTCTCAGCTTTTCCCCATTGAGAATGATATTCGCTGTAGGTTTTTCATGGATGGCTTTTATGATATTGAGGTAAGTACCCTCTATCCCTATACTCTGAAGAGTTTTGATCAAGAAAGGATGCTGTATTTTGTCAAATGCTTTTTCTGCATCTGTTGAGAGGATCAAAGATTCTTGTTCTTTCTTTTGTTAATGTATTGTATCACATTGATTGATTTACAGATGTTGAACCAGCCTTGCAGCCCAGGGATAAATCCCACTTGGTCATGGTGAATAAACCTTTTAATCTACTGTTGGATCCTCTTGGATAGTATTTTGGTAAGAATTTTTGCATCCATGTTCATTAAGGATATTGGTCTGTAATTCTCCTTTTTGATGGGGTCTTTGTCTGGTTTTGGGATCAAGGTAATGCTGGCCTCATAAAATGAGTTCGGAACTTTTTCTTCCATTTCTATTTTTTGGAACAATTTCAGGAGAATAGGTATTTATTCTTCTTTAAATGTGTGATAGAATTCCCCTTGGAAGCCATCTGGCCCTGGGCTTTTGTTTGTTAGGAGATTTTTGATGACTGCTTCAATTACCTTAGTGGTTATAGGTCTGTTCAGGTTTTCTATTTCTTCCTGGTTCAATTTTGGTAGTTGATCCATCTCTAGGACGGCACCCATTTCTCCAGGTTATTTGATTTGCTGGCATAGAGTTGCTCATAATATGTTCTTATAATTGTTTGTATTTCTTTGGTGTTGGTTGTGATCTCTCCTCTTTCATTCATGATTTTGTTGATTCGGGTCATTTCGCTTTTCTTTTTGATCAGTCTGGCCAGGGGTTTATCAATCTTGTTAATTCTTTCAAAGAGCCAGCTGCTAGTTTCGTTGATCTGTTCTACTGTTCTTTTGGTTTCTA
>NW_027406199.1:0-1747 GCF_003265705.2 Callorhinus ursinus | reverse complement strand
TGGGGTGGCTGGGTGATAGACATTGGGGTGGGTATGTGCTATGGTGAACACTGTGAATTGTACAACACTGATTAATCACGGATATGTACTTCTGAAACAAATAATGCAATATATGTTAAGAAAAAAAAAGAAGAAGATAGCAGGAGGGGAAGAATGAAGGGGAGTAAGTGGGAGGAGGAGATGAACCTTAGAGACGATGGACTCTGAAAAACAAGCTGAGGGTTCTAGAGGGGAGGGGTTTGGCTGATGGGTTAGCCTGGTGATGGGTATTAAAGAGGGCACATTCTGCGTGGAGCACTCGGTGTTATGCACAAACAATGAATCATGGAACACTACATCAAAAACTAATGATGTATGGTGATTAACATAACAATAAAAAATTATTAAAAAATAAAAAATATGGCTATTCCTTATGTTCCACATAGGAGTGAAAACATATGATAACTATCTTTCTCTGAGTGACTTATTTCACTTAGCCTAATACCTTCCAGTTCCATCCATGTCAATGTAAATGGTAGATATTCATTTGATGGCTGAGTAATAGTCCATTGTATATATGAACCACCTCTTCTTTATCCATTCATCTGTTGAAGGACATCTTGGCTCCTTCTAGGAAAGGGAGGTAGGTGGGGGGATGGGGTAACTCTGTGATGGGCAATAAGGAGGGCATATGATGTGATGAGCACTGCATGTTATATGTAACTAATGAATCATTGAACATTATATCAAAAACTAATGATGTACTATATGTTGACTAATTGAATTTAAATTAAAAAAAGAAAAAAATGTGGCTATATTAATAGCAGACATTAAAATGGTCTTTAAAATTAAAGACATTACAAAAATAAAGAATGTCAGTTTGTAATGATGAAAGTTGAATTTTCTAAAAAATAAAGTAATTCTTAATTGGTATGTACCCCAAAATATGACCAAAGTCATATCAATCAAATCAGATAGAATTGTGAGTTGTCATCACAATACGCACAATCACATTGATAGATTTGAAAATATCTTCTTTGGAGAGCTTGTTTATACATTTATAATAAAGTGAGATTGTTTTGTCACATTTCATAATTCATCCTGGATTCCTTAACCTTTTAAATGACTTCTGAAAGTTTGCATATATTAAGGTCCACTCTTGGGATACCTGGGTGGCTCAGTTGGTTAAGCATCTGCCTTCAGCTCAGGTAATGATCTCAGGGTCCTGGGATCAAGTCCTGCATCAGGCTCCCTGCTCAGCGGGGAGCCTGCTTCTCCCTCTCCCTCTGCCTATCGCTCCCCCGCTTGTGCGCTCTCTCTCTCTCCTCTCTCTCTCAAAGAAATAAATAATCTTAAAAAAAAAGTTTCACTCTTAATGCTGTAAAGTTTTACAGGTTTTGACAAATACACGGTGTCAAGTATCTGTCATTACAGTATTATACAGAATAGTTTCTTCATCCTAAGAACCACCCCCCACCAGTTTTACCTATTCATTCCCTCTCCACTCCCACTGAACTTCTGGAAACCATTGATCTTTTACTTTTCTTATAATTTCCCTTTTTCCAAAATGTCATATAATTGGAGTCATACAATGTGTAGTCTTTTTAGACGATTTTTTTCACACAGCAACATTTGTTTAAGATTTATCCCTATATTTTGTGGTTCAATAGCTTGCTTTCTTTCTCTTTCTTTCTTTCTTTCCTTTTCTTTCTTTCTTTCTTCTTTTCTTCCTTTCTTTTTCTTTCTTTCTTTCTTTCTTTCTTTCTTT
>NW_027406198.1:0-1748 GCF_003265705.2 Callorhinus ursinus | reverse complement strand
GGGAGGGGAAGTAAAAGCATTTTGGTACACACACAAAAAGAACTATCTCCACGTGCTCTGGTCAAACCAAACTCCCCCTTTGACTCAACTGTTGAAAAAAAAAGAAGCAAAAGCTGTGAAAAACTCACACTTTCATATCTCTTCCCAGAATAAACAGTCAGTAGGTCCAGTAGAGCCAACTGCCCTAAAAGACCTTGAAAGATGTGCCCCAGATAACGGGGCACATGACAAGCACCTCCAGGAGCTCTCAAAACCACCAATCGTTCCTGTTGCAACAGCCTGATCGTCTGCAAATTCCTGTCTATTCTGTCATTTCATAATCGATAATGTTTCTTGTCAAGCATTAAAGCAGTCCCAAGAAACCTGGAGAAGAATCAGCTTCCAAATCCAAAGGGAGAAAGGGTTTTGTAAAAAGCTATTAAAAAATAAACTAAAAGTCGTCCCAAGGCGTTTCCACAATTCTTTCCTCCCAGTTCCCAATTTCTCAACGTCAAGATCTTGGGCAGTCCGGTCCATAGGTGCCCGGGTTTGGAGACAGCGGCACCTCTACAGTCCCTGGATGGACGCCCGAACTCCCTAGGCGGATCCATCAGGCTCTGGGAGGTGGAGGGTCTGCAGCGGCGGGGCGACCCGGAAAGCCTGAGATCATCGCCCCCAGAGCACAGCGTCCGCTCGGCCTCGGGCTCACCGGTTACCCGAGTTTTCGCCCAGGGCAAACCCCGGGGAAGGGGAGGGGAAGGCTCGGTCCAGTTCCCCCAGGGCGATGCTCGGCGGGGCCGGGACAATGGGCGGCAAGGACCCGCTCCGGGGCCGTCTTGGGAGGCCGACCCACCCCGCTGCTCCCGGGAGCTCGGGCGGCGGCTCGGAGCTGGGCTCCAGGCCTCGGCGTGGCGCAGCCCCGGGCCCGGACCCCCCAGTGCCTGGTGCGCGGCGGCGGCAGGGGACCGGAGCTGGCGACCCGGAGAGCAGCCGGACCGCCACCGCCCGGCCCCTTCACCAGCTCCGGGCTGCGACCCCGTACACCGGTCCCCACCCGGCGCGACCCCGGCCGCCACCCCGCGCGCTCCCTGCGGGCCCGGATCCGCGCACTCGCCTGCCCACGGTCTGGTTGGCCAGCTGCTTCATGCGGTTGAATTGCTTCTTCATGGTGGCGGCGGCGGCCCGCGGGGCTCGGGCCGGGCAGCTCGGGGGACGGCCTGGCGCGGCTACATCGCTTCCCGGCCCAGGCGGCGGCGGCTCTCAGGCCGGCGCCCCGCCCTCGCCGCGTCACTTCCAGCGGCGCCGCCCGCCGGGTCAGCGCCGGGCCGGGCGGGTCGACCTGCGCCAGGCCGGGGACGCGGTGCGTACTCGGGCCTCCGCCACCCGAGACACCGGCCGCCCTGTGCGGACCAGGGGACCCCCTGGCCAGGCACCGCAGCCGCCCCCCCGCAACCGCCTGACCGGACTAGGCCGCACACGGGCTGGAGGCGGCGGAAGGGCGGCGCGTGCGGACGCCAGGGAACCGCCAAATCCGGCTTTGGGACGCGCTGTCCCCGCAGGGCTGACGGGGCAGGGAGGGACAGGGCGCTCTGGAGGCTCTGGAGGCTGGAAATGCCCAAAGTCTCCATGAGGGCTGTGCCTCTGCGCAGATGTAGACATTTGTCATATGCACCTTGGATCTGCTCTCCCAGGTGAATGGATGCGTGTGACTGTGTACTATTAACCTCTATTAAAAAGATACTGTTGTGTGGAAAGCACAAGCAGCAGGA
>NW_027406197.1:0-1748 GCF_003265705.2 Callorhinus ursinus | reverse complement strand
GACTACAGCCAGTGAGGACATGGACAGAGCCCCTTCCCTCACCATGGTCCTAACACCCCCAGAAGAAGTCCCTCCATACAGTTACACTAAAAAGGAAAAGGAATGGGCCATGGCTGAGGGTGCCACCCTGACTGAAAAGGGATGGTGGGTGATGCCAGATGGGCACATCTTTGTTCCAAAAGCAACTGGAGGGCATCTAGTCAAGGAATACCACCAACTCACTCATCTGAGAAAAACTGAATTAGAGGCCCTTCTCAGGAAGCCCTACTACATCAGTCAGCTGCCAGCACTATGCCAAGCAACGAGTGAATGTTGCATAACATGTGCTAAATTTAATGCTCGGTCTGCACCACGGCTCCCATCAGGTGTCTAGAGGATGGGAGCAACGCCCTTCGAAGAACTAGAGGTAGACCTCACAGATGTGCCACCAAGCAGGGGTTTCAGATGTCTCCTAGTAATGGTATGCGCATACTCTGGGTGGGTCAAAGCCTTCCCAACTTGGATAGAGCAAAGCTGGGAAGTAGCTAATGTCCTCTTGTGGAAGATCGTGCCCTAGCTCGGCCTGCCATTAACAATCCATAGTGACAATGTACCTACATTTGTGACCGACATTGCACAGGTCTTGAACAAATCTCTCAATATCACCTGGAGACTCCACACCAATTACCGGCCCCAAAGTTCAGGGAAAGTAGAGCAAATGAATTGCACCGTAAGGGATCCTTAGCAAAGTTTTGTCAGGAGACTAAGCCTCCATGGCCGGATCTACTACCCCTGATTCTCCTGCATACTCGCTGCACACCTGGGACATTAGGTTTCTCCCCATTTCAATTAACATATGGATGGCCTCCCTGTACTTGGGAAGCCTTCCAGGAAACTTCCATTGGGTTCGAGATAAAGGGAAAAAGGAGCAGCCTCAGGCCCTGGGGGCCAACCTAAAGAAATTACTAATGTACACCATTGAAAGGGCCCCAATCTCATTAGGATCGCACGTACACTCCTTCAAGACAGAGCACTCAGTTTGGGTCAAAGATTGGAAGAAAGACTCCCTCAAAACACAGTGGACACGGCCCCACACTGTTGTTTTAAAAGCCCCCATTGCCCTCAAGGTCTCGGGGGTCACCCCGTGGGTCCACCACTCCAGAGTGAAGAAAGCTCATCAATTGGACGAGGAGCCGTGCCAGTGGAGAGTCCAGACAGACTTCAGGAACCCACTAGGGCTTCACCTTCAACGAAACCCCACCGATTGATGGACACCTGTTCACCGTGGTCCCTGCCTCTCATCGGCATGATTTCCCTCATCTTGGGAGTCAGACTCTACACTGTTGCCCCTCCTGACCGGACTTTCCCCCAGATGCTTGCTACTGTCATTGCTTATTAGGTATCCCTAGGGTGTATTACTGCATTTGCTTGTCCACGGGTTTCATCTGCTAATGGGTTAGCCATGATGGCTCTCTCTACCTAAGGTCACAGATCCCAATTTTACTGGCCCTCTGCTGTCTACTCCTGAGCGCATTCCACCATGGTTTCCCTGGCCCCAATCAGTCCCGGTCTTCTACTACCTGGTGTGCTGTTCCTCCGCACTGCCTCTAGCTTGCCCAGCCAGGCAAGGGGGACAAACCCTCATATCACCGTTCCTGGCAAATGGACTTCCTGCCTTATCCCCTCAAATCCGCACCAGCACCCCCACTGATTCTTCCACCTGGATGGGCACACACCAAAAGTTAACTTCTATTTTGATGGATGCCCGC
>NW_027406196.1:0-1748 GCF_003265705.2 Callorhinus ursinus | reverse complement strand
GATGGACTCTGAAAAACAAACTGAGGTTTCTGGAGGGGAGGAGGGTGGGGGGATGGGTTAGCCTGGTGATGGGTATTGAGGAGGGCACATTCTGCATGGAGCACTGGGTGTTATGAACAAACAATGAATCATGGAACAGTACACCAAAACAAATTATGTAATATATGGTGATTAACATAACAATAAAAAAAAGATTGATCAGGTATTTTAAAGTCAACATGTGGCATGCCTGACTACTTTAATAAAGTGTATTAGATCACCACTGGAATTTTCTAACAGCTCCTACACTTTTTTTGCCATCAGCTAGAATACACCATTAAATCTCATGTTACACTGCATTATTAAAACCCCTATTAATGCATTTTGTTAAAAACCAAAAATGTGTTGTGCTCTGCCCAAAAGTAACCTAGTATTATTTCCTATAATAACTTTAATTGGATTTTAGCTCTTTACTTTTTATATTTCATTGTACATTTTATTGGGTTTAATTACAAATCCATATGTATTTGTTAAGAAGTGCTGGTTTGATATTTTCCAGTGACAACTACATTTTATTCAATGAAAAAAGGTATTAGAATAAAAATTGCAAGAGACTTACCCATTGTATGAGATGATTAATTGAATTCCAGATTTATATGCATTTTTGATGAATGATTTCCCATAGCAAAATGACTTGAATGGTGTATCAGGGCACCATTATTCATTTTAATAGGTTTGCACAAAGTGCATATCACCATTATTATAGATCAACTGTGAATATTTGGATTTCATTCCACCCTCATCCATTTTTAAGTCTGACAAACTTTGTTTTATAAACTTGGAGAAAGAGAAAAAATTATCCTGAGACTATGAAGTCCCGAGACTGGCTTCACCTACTCTATGAGAGGAAAATTTCTGATCCATAATTTTCACAAATACTGTGTTCAGTCAGTATTAAATACCTCTTTGTTTAGATTTAGCTAATGATGACTGTTGGTGGTAATGAAACCTAGAGTGAGGTGTCTCTCCACACTCCACCCTAAATTAGAAATAATTCTTTAAAGTCATAAAATTATCATATTAGTTCAGTGATATGTTTGTGGGAGCCAATTAACATAATTATCCATTTCTAAGAATTTGAATAAAAGTTTTCCGAATATTCCTAATTCAGGACTAGAAAATGTTAGGTAAAAGCAAATAATAATAACAATAATAATAATGATGAAATGCATATATGACTCATTTGGAAAAAATAAATGAGATCAAAAGGAAGATTAGCCAGACATGAGGGACTGTAAAGAAATCTTCTATCAATACCCACATAAGCCCTGTCTGCAAAAGAATTAGTCTAGGGCAGATATTTTATAGATGCAGTTGACCCTTGAGCAATGCGGGGCTTAGAAGCACTGACATCTGCACAGTTGAAAATCTGCATGTAATGTTTCACTCCCTAAAGTTAACTGCCAATGGCCTATTATTGACTGGAAGTCCTCCTCATGACATAAACAGTTGATTAACACATATTTTGTGTATGTATTATATACTGTATTCTTATGATAAAGTAAGCTAGAGGAGAAAATGTTAAGGCAATCATAAGGGAAAGAAAATACATTTACAAAAGTGCGCTGTATTTATTGATACCATAAGTTTATATCATCTGTTTACAAACTAAATAGTCTGTCAGTACTTATATCAATATTGACTTATATGATACAAAACACTGTAGATTACACATATTAATAATACACAGCGAAAATGAAAAGATAATA
>NW_027406195.1:0-1748 GCF_003265705.2 Callorhinus ursinus | reverse complement strand
GGGAGGGGAAGTAAAAGCATTTTGGTACACACACAAAAAGAACTATCTCCACGTGCTCTGGTCAAACCAAACTCCCCCTTTGACTCAACTGTTGAAAAAAAAAGAAGCAAAAGCTGTGAAAAACTCACACTTTCATATCTCTTCCCAGAATAAACAGTCAGTAGGTCCAGTAGAGCCAACTGCCCTAAAAGACCTTGAAAGATGTGCCCCAGATAACGGGGCACATGACAAGCACCTCCAGGAGCTCTCAAAACCACCAATCGTTCCTGTTGCAACAGCCTGATCGTCTGCAAATTCCTGTCTATTCTGTCATTTCATAATCGATAATGTTTCTTGTCAAGCATTAAAGCAGTCCCAAGAAACCTGGAGAAGAATCAGCTTCCAAATCCAAAGGGAGAAAGGGTTTTGTAAAAAGCTATTAAAAAATAAACTAAAAGTCGTCCCAAGGCGTTTCCACAATTCTTTCCTCCCAGTTCCCAATTTCTCAACGTCAAGATCTTGGGCAGTCCGGTCCATAGGTGCCCGGGTTTGGAGACAGCGGCACCTCTACAGTCCCTGGATGGACGCCCGAACTCCCTAGGCGGATCCATCAGGCTCTGGGAGGTGGAGGGTCTGCAGCGGCGGGGCGACCCGGAAAGCCTGAGATCATCGCCCCCAGAGCACAGCGTCCGCTCGGCCTCGGGCTCACCGGTTACCCGAGTTTTCGCCCAGGGCAAACCCCGGGGAAGGGGAGGGGAAGGCTCGGTCCAGTTCCCCCAGGGCGATGCTCGGCGGGGCCGGGACAATGGGCGGCAAGGACCCGCTCCGGGGCCGTCTTGGGAGGCCGACCCACCCCGCTGCTCCCGGGAGCTCGGGCGGCGGCTCGGAGCTGGGCTCCAGGCCTCGGCGTGGCGCAGCCCCGGGCCCGGACCCCCCAGTGCCTGGTGCGCGGCGGCGGCAGGGGACCGGAGCTGGCGACCCGGAGAGCAGCCGGACCGCCACCGCCCGGCCCCTTCACCAGCTCCGGGCTGCGACCCCGTACACCGGTCCCCACCCGGCGCGACCCCGGCCGCCACCCCGCGCGCTCCCTGCGGGCCCGGATCCGCGCACTCGCCTGCCCACGGTCTGGTTGGCCAGCTGCTTCATGCGGTTGAATTGCTTCTTCATGGTGGCGGCGGCGGCCCGCGGGGCTCGGGCCGGGCAGCTCGGGGGACGGCCTGGCGCGGCTACATCGCTTCCCGGCCCAGGCGGCGGCGGCTCTCAGGCCGGCGCCCCGCCCTCGCCGCGTCACTTCCAGCGGCGCCGCCCGCCGGGTCAGCGCCGGGCCGGGCGGGTCGACCTGCGCCAGGCCGGGGACGCGGTGCGTACTCGGGCCTCCGCCACCCGAGACACCGGCCGCCCTGTGCGGACCAGGGGACCCCCTGGCCAGGCACCGCAGCCGCCCCCCCGCAACCGCCTGACCGGACTAGGCCGCACACGGGCTGGAGGCGGCGGAAGGGCGGCGCGTGCGGACGCCAGGGAACAGCCAAATCCGGCTTTGGGACGCGCTGTCCCCGCAGGGCTGACGGGGCAGGGAGGGACAGGGCGCTCTGGAGGCTCTGGAGGCTGGAAATGCCCAAAGTCTCCATGAGGGCTGTGCCTCTGCGCAGATGTAGACATTTGTCATATGCACCTTGGATCTGCTCTCCCAGGTGAATGGATGCGTGTGACTGTGTACTATTAACCTCTATTAAAAAGATACTGTTGTGTGGAAAGCACAAGCAGCAGGA
>NW_027406194.1:0-1748 GCF_003265705.2 Callorhinus ursinus | reverse complement strand
GACTACAGCCAGTGAGGACATGGACAGAGCCCCTTCCCTCACCATGGTCCTAACACCCCCAGAAGAAGTCCCTCCATACAGTTACACTAAAAAGGAAAAGGAATGGGCCATGGCTGAGGGTGCCACCCTGACTGAAAAGGGATGGTGGGTGATGCCAGATGGGCACATCTTTGTTCCAAAAGCAACTGGAGGGCATCTAGTCAAGGAATACCACCAACTCACTCATCTGAGAAAAACTGAATTAGAGGCCCTTCTCAGGAAGCCCTACTACATCAGTCAGCTGCCAGCACTATGCCAAGCAACGAGTGAATGTTGCATAACATGTGCTAAATTTAATGCTCGGTCTGCACCACGGCTCCCATCAGGTGTCTAGAGGATGGGAGCAACGCCCTTCGAAGAACTAGAGGTAGACCTCACAGATGTGCCACCAAGCAGGGGTTTCAGATGTCTCCTAGTAATGGTATGCGCATACTCTGGGTGGGTCAAAGCCTTCCCAACTTGGATAGAGCAAAGCTGGGAAGTAGCTAATGTCCTCTTGTGGAAGATCGTGCCCTAGCTCGGCCTGCCATTAACAATCCATAGTGACAATGTACCTACATTTGTGACCGACATTGCACAGGTCTTGAACAAATCTCTCAATATCACCTGGAGACTCCACACCAATTACCGGCCCCAAAGTTCAGGGAAAGTAGAGCAAATGAATTGCACCGTAAGGGATCCTTAGCAAAGTTTTGTCAGGAGACTAAGCCTCCATGGCCGGATCTACTACCCCTGATTCTCCTGCATACTCGCTGCACACCTGGGACATTAGGTTTCTCCCCATTTCAATTAACATATGGATGGCCTCCCTGTACTTGGGAAGCCTTCCAGGAAACTTCCATTGGGTTCGAGATAAAGGGAAAAAGGAGCAGCCTCAGGCCCTGGGGGCCAACCTAAAGAAATTACTAATGTACACCATTGAAAGGGCCCCAATCTCATTAGGATCGCACGTACACTCCTTCAAGACAGAGCACTCAGTTTGGGTCAAAGATTGGAAGAAAGACTCCCTCAAAACACAGTGGACACGGCCCCACACTGTTGTTTTAAAAGCCCCCATTGCCCTCAAGGTCTCGGGGGTCACCCCGTGGGTCCACCACTCCAGAGTGAAGAAAGCTCATCAATTGGACGAGGAGCCGTGCCAGTGGAGAGTCCAGACAGACTTCAGGAACCCACTAGGGCTTCACCTTCAACGAAACCCCACCGATTGATGGACACCTGTTCACCGTGGTCCCTGCCTCTCATCGGCATGATTTCCCTCATCTTGGGAGTCAGACTCTACACTGTTGCCCCTCCTGACCGGACTTTCCCCCAGATGCTTGCTACTGTCATTGCTTATTAGGTATCCCTAGGGTGTATTACTGCATTTGCTTGTCCACGGGTTTCATCTGCTAATGGGTTAGCCATGATGGCTCTCTCTACCTAAGGTCACAGATCCCAATTTTACTGGCCCTCTGCTGTCTACTCCTGAGCGCATTCCACCATGGTTTCCCTGGCCCCAATCAGTCCCGGTCTTCTACTACCTGGTGTGCTGTTCCTCCGCACTGCCTCTAGCTTGCCCAGCCAGGCAAGGGGGACAAACCCTCATATCACCGTTCCTGGCAAATGGACTTCCTGCCTTATCCCCTCAAATCCGCACCAGCACCCCCACTGATTCTTCCACCTGGATGGGCACACACCAAAAGTTAACTTCTATTTTGATGGATGCCCGC
>NW_027406193.1:0-1748 GCF_003265705.2 Callorhinus ursinus | reverse complement strand
TATTTTCTCCCATTCTGTCGGTTGTCTTTTGGTTTTGTGGACTGTTTCTTTTGCTGTGCAAAAGCTTTTTATCTTGATGAAATCCCAATAGTTGATTTTTGCCCGGGCTTCCCGTGCCTTTGGTGATGTTTCTAGGAAGAAGTTGCTGCGGCTAAGGTCGAAAAGGTTGCTACCTGTGTTCTCCTTTAGGATTTGGA
This sequence comes from Callorhinus ursinus, assembly GCF_003265705.2. Taxonomy (NCBI): domain Eukaryota; kingdom Metazoa; phylum Chordata; class Mammalia; order Carnivora; family Otariidae; genus Callorhinus; species Callorhinus ursinus. Next base: position 1,551 of record NW_027406193.1, on the reverse strand, counting down.
TGGACTCCTGTCTCACGTTTAGGTCTTTCAACCATTTGGAGTCTATTCTTGTGTGTGGTGTAAGGAAATGGTCCAGTTTCATTCTTCTGCATGTGGCTGTCCAATTTTCCCAACACCATTTGTTGAAGAGACTGTCTTTTTGCCATTGGACATTCTTTCCTGCTTTGTCAAAAATAAGTTGACCATAGAGTTGAGGGTCCATTTCTGGGCTCTCTATTCTGTTTCATTGATCTATGTGTCTGTTTTTGTGCCAGTACCAAACTGTCTTGATGACAGCTTTGTAATAGAGCTGGAAGTCCGGAATTGTGATGCCGCCAGCTTTGCTTTATTTTTCAGTATTCCTCTGGCTATTCTGGGTCTCTTCTGGTTCCATACAAATTTTAAGATTATTTGTTCCATTTCTTTGAAAAAAGTGGATGGTATTTTGATGGGGATTGCATTGAATGTGTAGATTGCTCTAGGTAGCATTGACATCTTCACAATGTTGATTCTCCCAATCCATGAGCATGGAACATTTTTCCATTTCTTTGTGTCTTCTTCAATTTCTTTCATGAGTATTTTATAGTTTTCTGAGTACAGATCCTTTGCCTCTTTGGTTAGATTTATTCCTAGGTATCTAATGGTTTTGGGTGCAATTGTAAATGGGATAGACTCCTTGATTTGTCTCTCTTCTGTCTTGTTGTTGGTGTATAGGAATGCCACTGATTTCTGTGCATTGATTTTATAGCCTGCTACTTTACTGAATTCCTGTATGAGTTCTAGCAGTTTTGGGGTGGAGTCTTTTGGGTTTTCCACATAGAGTATCATATCATCTGCAAAGAGTGAGAGTTTGACTTCCTCTTTGCCGATTTGGATGCCTTTGATTTCTTTTTGTTGTCTGATTGCTGTGGCTAGGACTTCTAATACTATGTTGAATAGCAGTGGTGAGAGTGGACATCCCTGCCGCGTTCCTGACCTTAGGGGAAAAGCTCTCAGCCTTTCCCCATTGAGAATGATATTCGCTGTAGGTTTTTCATAGATGGCTTTTATGATATTGAGGTATGTACCCTCTATCCCTATACTCTGAAGAGTATTGATCAAGAAATGATGTTGTACTTTGTCAAATGCTTTTTCTGCATCTATTGAGAGGATCATATGATTCTTGCTCTTTCTTTTGTTAATGTATTGTATCACGTTGATTGATTTGCGGATGTTGAACCAGCCTTGCAGCCCAGGAATAAATCCCACTTGGTCATGGTGAATAATTCTTTTAATGTACTGTTAGATCCTATTGGCTAGTATTTTGGTGAGAATTTTTGCATCCATGTTCATCAAGGATATTGGTCTGTAATTCTCTTTTTCGATGGGGTCTTTGTCTGATTTTGGGATCAAGGTAATGCTGGCCTCATAAAATGAGTTTGGAATTTTCCCTTCCATTTCTATTTTTTGGAACAGTTTCAGGAGAATAGGTATTAATTCTTCTTGAAATGTCTGATAGAATTCCCATGGGAAGCCGTCTGGCCCCGGGCTTTTGTTTCTTGGGAGATTTTTGATGACTGTTTCAATTTCCTT
>NW_027406192.1:0-1748 GCF_003265705.2 Callorhinus ursinus | reverse complement strand
CAATGGCACTAAATTCATACCTTTCAATAGTTACCCTGAATGTAAATGGGCTAAATGCCCCAATCAAAAGACACAGGCTATCAGATTGGATTAAAAAACAAGACCCATCCATATGCTGTCTGCAAGAGACTCATTTTAGACCCAAAGACACCCCCAGATTGAAAGTGAGGGGGTGGAAAACCATTTACCATGCTAATGGACACCAAAAGAAAGCTGGGGTGGCAATCCTTATACCAGACAAATTAGATTTTAAAGCAAAGACTGTAATAAGAGATGAAGGCCATATATCCTACTTAAGGGGTCTATCCAACCAGAAGATCTAACAATTGTAAATATCTATGTCCCTAACATGGGAGCAGCCAATTTTATAAGGCAATTGATAACCAAAGTGAAGAAACACATTGACAACATTACAATAATAGTGGGGGACCTAAAACCCCCCTAACTGAAATGGACATATCATCTGAACAAAAGATCAACAAGGAAATAAAGACTTTAAATGACACACTGGACCAAATGGACTTCACAGACATATTCAGAACATTACATCCCAAAGCAACGGAATACACATTCTTCTACAGTGCCCATGGAACATTCTCCAGAATTGATCACATCCTGGGTCACAAATCAGGTCTCAACTGGTACCAAAAGACTGGGATTATTCCCTGCATATTTTCAGACCACAATGCTTTGAAACCAGAACTCAATCACAAGAGGAAAGTCAGAAAGAACTCAAATACATGGAGGCTAAGGAGCATCCTACTAAAGAATGAATGGGTCAACCAGGAAATTAAAGAAGAATTAAAAAAAATTCATGGAAACCAATGAAAATAAAAACACAACTATTCAAAATCTTTGGGATACAGCAACGGCAGTCCTGAGAGGAAAGTATATAGCGATACAAGCCTTTCTCAAGAAACAAGAAAGGTCTCAAATACACAACCTAAACCTACACCTAAAGGAGCTAGAGAAAAAACAGCAAATAAAGCCTAAACCCAGCAGGAGAAGAGAAATAATAAAGGTCAGAGCAGATTTCAATGAAATAGAAACCAAAAAACAGTAGAACAGATCAACGAACCTAGGAGCTGGTTCTCTGAAAGAATTACCAAGATTGATAAACCCCTGGCCAGACTGATCCAAAAGAAAAGAGAAATGACCCAAATCAACAAAATCCTGAATGAAAGAGGAGAGATCACAACCAGCACCAAAGAAATACAAACAATTATAAGAACATACTATGAGCAACTCTATGCCAGCAAATTAGATAACCTGGAAGAAATGGATGCATTCCTAGAGATGTTTCAACTAGCAAAATTGAACCGGGAAGAAATAGAAAACCTGAACAGACCTATAACCACGAAGGAAATTGAAGCAGTCATCAAAAATCTCCCAAAAAACAAAAGCCCAGACCAGATGGGTTGCCAGGGGAATTCTACCAGACATTTAAAGAAGAATTAATACCTAGTCTCCTGAAACTGTTCCAAAAAATAGAAATGGAAGGAAAACTTACAAACTCATGTTATGAGGCCACCATTACCTTGATCCCAAAACCAAAGGCCCCATCAAAAAGGAGAACTACAGACCAATACCCTTGATGAACATGGATGCAAAAATTCTCACCAAAATACTAGTCAATAGGATCCAACAGTACATTAAAAGGATTATTCACCATGACCAAGTGGGATTTATCCCCGGGCTGCAAGGCTGGTTCAACATCTGCAAATCAATCAACGTGATACAATACATTA
>NW_027406191.1:0-1748 GCF_003265705.2 Callorhinus ursinus | reverse complement strand
TAGTATCAAGTGGACTTGTATGGTTATGAGTTGTTCTAATCTCTGCTGATCTCAAGAGTCTTCAGACAGTTGTGTGTCAGCTGAGGGGGCTCTGCTGCTTTCATCAGGGCATTCTAATATAATTGGGGCTTGGCTATTTAGCTGTGGCTGATCCAGGGTGGCTTTGGCTTGAACAACTGGGCTCTGCTCCACATGTCCTCACTTGCTCTGGCAGCCCACCTGGTTTAATTCACTTTTTGGAGGCAGAGTTCCAAGATAGAGCAGTAGAAATGTACCAAGGCTCTTAGGTCCACGGTCACTCCCATCACATCTTGCTGGCCACAGCACATAAAACATCCTAATCCAGCCTAGAAGGTACTGCACACATTTCCAGAGACATGGCTACAGAGAAAGACGGGGATGTGAGACCATCTCTGCAAACAGTCTACACTAGTGTAAATTTCAATTTGGAAGGTTTCGTTTCCATTTCCACCTTCAGCAGTGGAATGATCTCAGAGCTAACAGTGAGACTGAATTATGTGTCTATGGGGCAGTTATGGAAATTCTACTCCACAAGGTCAAGCTTTCCTCCAAATGTAAATATATCCTCCCCACCACTTGCCTGTAGATCACATTCTTAGTCTAAGAAAAGAACAAAAAAAAAAAGATATTCTTTCCAGGTGACTCAGAGAGACTAGGAAGCTTGTATCTAACTCACTGATTGATGGAGCTAAGAACTGTTGTATCACTGATGCCATCTTCATGGCATCCTCATATAGATACTGTTTTTCTATTGATTGACCTTCCCAGTGCATTATTCATAATGGTTTTCATCCTGGTACTGTATTTTATTACTTTTTTATGGGGAGTGTTCTACTGGAATGAAGTGACATTTGAAATTTGAATAGAATACAGAGACATAGGAATATTTTTTCTTCATTTATCCAGTTTTATTGAAATATAATTGACATAAAATTGTGACTGGTGATTTCATATACATGTACATTGTGAAATGATCACACAATAGGTTAGTGAATACATCCATCACGTCACATAGTTACCATTTATTTTTGTTGTAAGAACATTTACTATGCACTCTGTTAGCAACATGCAAGTCTACAACACAATATAGTTAACCATAATGACCATGTTGTACATTATGCTCAGAACTCATTTGTCTTAGAACTGAATGATTGTAGGTTTATATCAGCATCTGCTCATTTCTCCAAGCTCCAACCACAGACAAACATCAAACTACTCTCTCTTTCTTTTAGTTCAGATTTTTGTATTTCACATATAAGTGATATCACACACTAGTTGTCTTTCTCTGTTTCATTATTTCATTTAGCATAGTGCCTTTGGGATTGATCCATGTTTTAGCAAAGGAAAGATGTCTTCCTTTTTTTATTTGTTGAATTCCATTGTATGAATATGCCAACATTATTAATTCATCTTACAATGGATCTTGGGCTGTTTCCATGTCTTAGCTGTTGTAAATAATGCTGCATGAATGTAAGGATACAGATATCTGAGATATTTACAAATATGTGGGAATTAAACCATGAACTCATGAACTGCTGGTGGGTGAAAGAAGAAACCAAAAAGGAAATTAAAAAAATCTTGAATCAAATTATAGTGGAAACACTGCCTATCAAAACTTATGGGATTTTGCAAAAGCAGCTCTAAGAGGGAAGTTTATAGCAGTAAATGCCTACATTAAGAAAAATTAAAGAGCTTAAGTAAATGACCTCACTTTATGATTCAAAGAC
>NW_027406190.1:0-1749 GCF_003265705.2 Callorhinus ursinus | reverse complement strand
TTCCAAAAGCACTGGGAGGAGAACCCTTCATGCCGTGACCCTAGGCCCTAACACCAAGCCTAGATTGGCTCCTGAGTGCTTTGTTCCCGGTGGTCTCGCCCCAGAGCCCCAAAGGCAAGGGACACCTGAGCAATACTGGAGGACAGAGCCTGCCACCCAGTGAGTAACCCCACCGTTTGGAACTCCGGAAAGGATTCACAGCAGGAGAACTTTGCATGCTCATCCCAGCTCACCCACCATTTCAGCAGTTCCCCGGCCGAAAAGAAGAGCAAGACACTCACGTTGACCCACGCCTTCAACCCTCACGCCTAGGAAACTCGACACAGTGCTGGAAGGTCAGGGCTCCCATGCCCCTATATCCTAACCCTCACCCTCGGTTGACTGGTGAGGGGTCAGTCCCCAGAGCCTGGCTCCAAAGCCCCACAGAGTCGGGACACCCGAGCAATATCAAGCGATTCAGGCTGCCACCCAGAGGGAAAATGTGCCATTTAGTACTCGGGAAAGCATTCAGAGCAGGAGAACTCTGAATGCCCATCCCAAGGTTTGCACAAATTTTAAGCCCTCTAGTGACAAACCCTGAGCCTGACATTCAACCTGACCCACGCCCTCAAGACAAACGCCCAGGGAAGCAGGCAATCGTGCTGGAACGTTGGGCCTGCCGTGCCCCTAGGCACTAACACTATCCCTCTCTGGCTTCTGAGGGCTCTGGTCCCAGAGGCCTGGCTCTAAAGCCACAGGGATTGGGGACACCTGAGCAATACCGGCGGATTCAGCCTGTCTCCCAGAAGGAAAACACACCATTGGGAAATCCGGGCAAAGCTTTCCGAGGAGAACTCTGCATGCACATCCCAGCGAAATGCCACATTCAAAGGCCCCCTGCCCACAAACCCTGAGACTGACATTCACCCTAACCCACGTTCCCCTCTCAGATCCCCCGCCCCCCAAGCTTGCCCCAGCGTGGCCAGATCAGTGCTCAAATGAACCTAGACCCTAGGTCTATCCCTAGGTCGGCTTCTAAGTTTCTGGATCCAGAAGCCTGGCTCCAAAGCCCCAGGATTGGCAATAAATGAGCAACACCAGAGGACCCACCTTGCCAAAAACAATTCACACTACTTGCAACTCCCGTAAGGGTTCAGAACAGGACAACTCTGAATGCCCATCCCAACCAACACACAAATTTGGCGCCCTCTGGCGGCCCACCCTGAGCCTGTCACAACCTGAACCACGCCCTCAAGACAAACCCCCCAGAGCATGTTACAGTGCTTACACATCAACCTTGCCGTGCCCCGAGGCCCTAACTGTCACCCTAGAGGCCACTGAGGGTCTGTCCCCAGGGCCTTGACTCCAAAGCCCTAGGGATTTGGGACACCTGACCATTCCCAGAGTACTCAGCCTGCCACTAACACAGAAAACGTGCCATTGGGAACTCCAGTAAGCATTCAGAACAGGAGATCTGTGCTGGTCCATCCCAAAGAAACCCAAGTACAATGTGCCCACGCCGCAATCCCTGAGCCTGACACTCCCCCCGACCCACAGCCTCAACTCAAACCCCGGGAAGCTCATCGCAGCGCCGGCACATCAGGCCTGTCATGCCCCTCAGCCCTAAGGCTCACCCTAGGTTGGCTTCTGAGTGGTCTGTCTCCAGGACCTGGCTCCAAAGCACAAAGGATTCGGAACACCCGAGCAGTATCAAGTGACTCAGGCTGCCACCCGGAAGGAAACCGTGCCAGTGGCAACTCCGGAAAGCTT
>NW_027406189.1:0-1749 GCF_003265705.2 Callorhinus ursinus | reverse complement strand
AAGCAGTTGCAAAAGCGGGTGTGGAAGCACAACGCAAGCGTTCTATAGGAAACTCGGAAAACAAGGTGGTATAGAATGCAGCTTTCCCCCGCGTCTTGGCTCATGTTTAGGGAAGGGATACCCACTGCGCGTGTGGAAGCCTAGGGAAAGTACCATGGGCTGAAGTGTGAAAAGCAAGCCTGTGCAGAACGCACGTTCAGCGCACATTTTGTTTCACGAAGAGAGAACCCGTTCCAATAAGTGTGTGGAAGCATAAGGCCAAGTGCCATATATACTTACCCCCACGAAAAACCGCTGTAGAATACCCGTCCTTCAACTCACAGCTTTCCTGAGGAAGTTTTTCTAAAGGGCGTGTGGAGGTACAAGGAAAAGTGTGACAGGCTAAGGTCTGAGAAGGAGGTCTGCGTGGAACGACTCTTTCAACTCACGGCTTGTTTCTGGCTTACGGGAGGCTTCTCAAGCGGGTGTCCGGAAGCCTAGAGAAAAAGTGCATACAATTCAATCCCTGGGGGGAAAAAAGCAAGAACCCAAAAGCATCGGCGAGAAACCGACTCTCAACGAACACCTTCTTTCCTGACGAGACAGAAATATGTTCAACTCTGTGTGTGTGTGTGTGTGTGTGTGTGTGCGTGAATAAGAGAAGTGCCATGTACTCACCTTGGAAAAGCACGTCTGCGTTTACCGCAATTCTCCACTAATATCTTCAGGTATCCTGGAGACAGAATCATTTCCAAAAGTGGGTGTGGAAGTAACATGAAGTGCCGTACGCTTTACTACCGTTCCCTGGACCTGACTCCGAGAATCGTCTCCCTGACGATAGAAAAGAGCTGAGCTATCTGAAGGCTGCGTGTCATCGCACAGGGACCGTCCCCTGGACCTAACTCCGAGAAACGAGTCGGGGGTACAAGGCAGCTTTCAACTGACGACTTCTTTCCTGAGCCCAGAAGCGTTTACATATGTACGCGTGGAAGCGTCAGGAGAGCGCCTTAGACCGCCCTTTAAGAGGCAACCTCACTTTGGCGAAACCGTCTTGCACCAGACAACCTTTGCCTTGGAGACGGGAGCCTTTTGAATAGTCGTGGTGGAAGCACAAGGAACGTGCCGTGCCCTGTACTCATCTCTGAGAAACAAGTCCGTGCGCAATGGGTCTTTCAGGCTAGCATATGGACGGGGTCATGAAGTCAGTAGAGATTGCAAGTGTACGTGTGCAGGCATAAGGAGAGTGCCCTATTCTTAACTCCGATAAAAGAGCATGACGGAGGGAGACCGTCTTTCAAGCGAACCCCTCTCCTGAGGATATATCGAAGCAGTTGCAAAAGGGGGTGTGGAAGCACAACGCAAGCGTTGTATACGAAACTCGGAAAACATGGTGGTGTAGAATGCAGCTTTCCCCCGCGTCTTGGTTCATGTTTAGGGAAGGGACACCCACTGCGCGTGTGGAAGCCTAGAGAATGTACCATGGGCTGAAGTGTGAAAAGCAACCTTGTGCAGAACGCAACATTCAGCGCACATCTTGTTTCTGAAGAGAGAAGACGTTTCCAATATGTGTGTGGAAGCCTAAGGCAAAGTGCGATGTACACTTAACCCCACGAATAACTGCTGTAGAAAACCCGTCCGTCAACTCAGAGCTTCCCTGAGGAAGTTTTTCTAAAGTGCGTTTGGAAACCCAAGGAAAAGTGTGACAGGTTACGCTCTGAGAAGGAGGTCTGCGTGGAACGCCTCTTGCAAGTCAGGGCTTGTTTCTGGCTT
>NW_027406188.1:0-1750 GCF_003265705.2 Callorhinus ursinus | reverse complement strand
ACCTAGGGCGAGATTCCACTCCAAATCTCGTGAGATCTCTGGGAATTCCGTGGATATTTTACTCCAAGTCTCGTGAGATCTCATCCAATCCTTGGAGACTTCAGTCCAAATCTCGTGAGACCACCGGATTTGGAGCGAGCATTCAGTCTATATCTTGTGAGAACTCAGGGACGTCAGGTGAGATTACTCCCAATCTCGTGAGTCCTCACGAATATCGGGTGAGAGTTCACTCGAAATCTCGTGAGGTCTCAATGACCTCGGGCAGATTTCACTCCAAATCTCGTGAGGTATCAGGGATCCTGGGCGAGGTTTCAATCTAAGTGTCGTGAGATCTCATGGAAATCGTGCGAGATTTGACACCAAATCTCGTGAGATCGCATGGGCTTCGATTTAGATTTCACTCCGAATCTCATGACACCTCATGGATATTGGGCTAGATTTCACTCCTAATCTCCTGCGGTCCCAATGAGTTCGGGCGAGATTTCACTACAGATCTCGTGAGATAGCAGCAACCTTGGGCGAGATTTGTATCCAAATCTCGTGAGATCTCAATGACATCGGGGGAGATTCATTCCAAATGTCTTGAGATATCAGGGACCTTGGGTGAGATTTCCCTCCAACTCTCGTGAGGTCTCATGGTCTTTGGGCGAGATGTTACTCCCATCCCGTGAAATCTCATCCAAACCTTGGAGACGTCAATGCCAACCTCGTGAGTGCTCATAGATATGAGCGAGTTTTCCTTCTCAATCTCGTGTGATCTCATGGATATCGGGCGAGATTTGCCTCCAAATCTCGTGAGATCTCATGGACATTGGGCGAGATTTCACTCCCAACTCCTGAGGTCACAATGACTTCGGGCGAGATTTCACGACATATCTCGTAATATTCGAGGACCTTGGGCGAGATTTCAATCCAAATCTCCTGAGGTCTCAATGCCATCGCGTGAGATTTCACTACAAATCTCGTGAGATTGCAGGGAGTTTGGGCGAGATTTCACTCCAGCTCTCATGAGGACTCTTGGCCATTGAGCGAGATTTGATTCCACGTCTCGGATATCTCCTCCAACCCTTGGAGGATTCAGTCCAAATCTCGGGAGATCTCATGGATATGGAGCGAAATTTCAATCTACATCTCGTGAGATCTCATGACATCAGGAGGGATTTTACTCCAAATCTCGTGGGATCTCACGGATATCGGGTGAGATTTCTCTCCAAATTTCGTGAGATCATGGGCATTGGGCGAGATTTCACTCCAAATCTCTTGAGGTCACAATGACATGGGGCGAGATTTCACTCTAATTCTCTTGAGCACATCAGGGCTCTTGGGCAAGATTTCACCACTAATCTCGTGAGATATCAGGGACCTTGCATGATATTTCACTCCAAATCTCGTGAGGTACCAATGAGGTCGGGCGAGAATTCAGTATAAATCTCGTGAGATATCAGGCACCTGGGTTGAGATTTTACTCCAACTCTCGTGAGATCTCTTGTAGTTTGGGCAAGAGTTCACTCCAACTCTCGTGAGCTCTCTTGGAACTGGGGATATATTTCTCCAAGTCTCGTGAGATCTCATCCAGATCTAATCGATCTTGGGCGAGACTTCACTCCAAATCTCCTGTGGTACTAATGACATCAGGCGAGATAGCAAGAAATCTCGTGAGATCTCAGGGCCCTCGGTCGAGATTTCAGTCCAAATCTCGTGACGTCTCCATGACATTGGGCGAGATTTCATTACAAATCTCGTGAGATAT
>NW_027406187.1:0-1750 GCF_003265705.2 Callorhinus ursinus | reverse complement strand
CCCACATCGGGCTCCCTGCTCAGTGGGGAGCCTGCTTCTCCCTCTCCTTCTGCCTCTCCCCCTCCCCCCCGCTTGTTCTCTCTCTCAAATAAATACATCAAATCTTTACATAAAAATACCACCGGGCGCCTGGGTGGCTCACTTGGTTGATCGACTGCCTTCAGCTCAGGTCATGATCCTGGAGTCCTGGGATCGAGTCCCACGTCGGGACTCCCTGCTTGGCAGGGAGGCTGCTTCTCCCTCTGACCCTCCCCCCTCTCATTCTCTCTCTCTCAAATAAATAAATAAACTCTTTAAAAAAAAAAATACCGGGGGCGGAGCAAGATGGCGGAGGAGTAGGAGACCTGGATTTCGTCTGGTCTCAGGAATTCAGCTGGATAGGGATCAAACCATTCTGAACACCTACGAACTCAACAGGAGATCAAAGATAAGAATAGTAACAACACTCTGAACAGAAAAGCGACCACTTTCTGGAAGATAGGACATGCGGAGAAGTGAATCCGAGGCGATATTCGGGAGGATAGACGGCGGGGGAGGGGGCTTCCGTGGGCCTCTTCTGGCAAGTGATAGAGCCGCGGAGCACAAAATCGGACCTTTTAGAAGTCGGCTCCGCTGAGCGATGTCGCTCCGGTGTCTAAGCAGGGGGTGGAACCCTCGCGGGACAGTGTGGTCTCAGGACCCTCGGGGTCACAGAAAGACCGGGGGTGCCTGAGTGCGGCAGAGCTCCCAGGTATCGGAGTGGGGAAGCCGGCTGCAGAGACGGAGCCGTAGGTGCGGGCTCTCGGCTCGGGTTTGCCATAAACTGATCCGCGGCCCAGTCGGGCCCCTGCTCCTCCAGCAGGGACCCAACAAGCGGCAGAGCCGGGGAGACTCCCCTTCCTCCCCTGGGAGGAGCGGCGCGGGAGCGCACCGCAGGGATCTGCTGAGTTTGGAGACTCAACACGGGCTCGGGTGCCAGACATAGAAACGCTCGGTCACAGGCCGGGTGAGCACGGAGTGCGGCCGGAGACCGGGGAGCCGAGTGACTGCTTTTCTCTGGGGGCACACTGAGGAGCGGGGCCCGAGTTCTCAGCTCCTCCGGGCGGAGATTGGGAGGCCACCATTTCACCCTGGTCCTCCAAAGCTGTACCCAGAGCTTGCAGGGAACAAAAGCTCCTGAGAGCAAACCCCAGCAGCTTGCTTAGCCCGGACTCACAAGGGCGGGGCAATTCCGCCTCCGGCAAAGACATTTGGGAACCACGGCAACAGGCCCCTCCCCCAGAAGATCAGCAGGAACAGCCAGCAAGCCAAGACCAAGTTTACTGATCAAGGAGAACGGGAGAACTCCAGCGCTAGGGGAATACTGCGCATAGAATTCATGGCTTTTTTACCATAATTCATTAGTTTTTAAAAGTTAACTTTTTTAACTGTCTTTTTTTGAATTTTTCATTTTCCCTTTTTCAAACATCTTATCAATCCCTTTAAAAAAACATTTTTTATTTTTCATTTTTAGAGTCATATTTTTATCCCTTCATAGTAGTTACCCTTATTTTTGGCATATATATATAAGTTGTTCTCTCTTTAAAATTTTGAGATACAATTTCTTCTACAGATCAAAATATACCCTAAATCACTAGTATACGGCTTTGTTCTAGTCTCCTGCCTGATCACATTCTCTCCCTTTTTTTTTTCTTTTTCGTTTTAAATCTTCTTCTTTCTTTTTAAAAAACAACTTCTTATCTTATCAATTCCTTTTATAAAATCTTTTATA
>NW_027406186.1:0-1750 GCF_003265705.2 Callorhinus ursinus | reverse complement strand
CAAGCCAGAGACAGGAAAACTCTAGAACGACAAAGTAGGTTTGAAGGGATTTCGACAAAATAGGTTTGAAGGGGTTTCAACAAAATAGGTTTGAAGGGATTTCGACAAAATCGGTTTGAAGGGATTTCGCAGCTACATCCTCGTGGCCCACACTGATTCCGTCACCCCCTCCTGGACCTTTTATTATGCATCTTTGTTTTCTTTGCCCTCGTTCCCCTTTGCCTCCTTAACTCCCTGTTTAATTTGTGGTGAGGGTGCAAGAAGGGAAGAGGGGGGGGAAGTCTCACCTGGAACCCTGCCTTTCTCCCCTGCTTGTTTTTCAGCCCTCGGTAACTGAGGGCACGTCTTGCGTGGTCTTTAGACAACCAGGGGCATAATTTGTGGTCACCCTTGAAATTTACCCTGGACGCTTGGTCAGTACCCCGGCTCCTCGACTAAAGGTTATGCTTTCTGTTTACCAGAGGTTTTATCTTAAGTTCCTGACAAGAGTAAAAATCCAGGGGCGCCTGGGTGGCTCAGATGGTTGAGCATCTGCCTTCGGCTCAGGTCATGATCCCAGGGTCCTGGGATCGAGTCCCTCATCGGGCTCCCTGCTCAGCGGGAAGCCTGCTTCTCCCTCTGCCTCTGCTTCTCTCTCTCTCTCTCTTTCACGAATAAATAAAATACTAAAAAAAAAATCTGTGCATCATTGTATATTTTTGAACATCTCACCTTGTTCTCCCCCTCCTCCTCCCCTAGAGACAGTTGCTTGTGGATCCTCCTGTTTACAATGGCCCAGAGAACTGGACTCGAAGACCCAGAGAGGTACCTCTTTGTGGACAGGGCGGTCATCTACAACCCTGCCACCCAGGCCGATTGGACGGCTAAAAAGCTAGTGTGGATTCCATCCGAGCGCCATGGTTTTGAGGCAGCAAGTATCAAAGAAGAGAGAGGGGATGAAGTTATGGTGGAGTTGGCAGAGAACGGAAAGAAGGCAATGGTCAACAAAGACGACATTCAGAAGATGAACCCGCCGAAGTTTTCCAAGGTGGAGGATATGGCGGAATTGACGTGCTTGAACGAAGCTTCTGTTTTACACAACCTGAAGGACCGCTACTATTCAGGACTGATCTATGTGAGTACACCCTGCCGAATGCTCACGGGAATTAGTGTAAATTGTGTGTACCGTCAGAGTCCAGTGAGATTGGGGAATAGCCACCCTCTCTGTCTAACGTTACCGTTTGTCATAAAGCTAGAAAGATTGTGTCTTGCTTACCGAGTCTTGCCCCACTTTACATCTTCACATGTAATTTTACATAATCTGATGTGCAATTAAACATACGAACGTGGGAGTTGAAGACTCCTGTAGCAGTTTGCTGGAGCATGATCATGATGGGGAGCGCGTGGCGGGAAGACCAGGGAGCTGGGTGTGGGTAAGAGTCGCACGAATAGTAGGATACAGACGGCACACGTGTGTCCAGGTGTGTGGAGTGGAGCCGGCGCCGAGGATTCAGCGAAGAGCAAGAGCATCGGGGTCCCCGGGCGCGGGGAAGTGGGAAAGATGGACGCTGAGGTTTTTCCGAGGAAACCGCTCAGAGCGGGATTGAGGCTGGGGTTGTCCTGCGCTTAGTGGTTGACATGTGTGTTCTTGTCATTGGCGACGCCGCTGCCCTTGTGGAAGAAATTACTGAAAGTGCCGGGGGACAAGGGAGAACGGAAAAATGCAAGCCAGAGACAGGAAAACTCTAGAACGACAAAGTAGGTTTGAAGG
>NW_027406185.1:0-1750 GCF_003265705.2 Callorhinus ursinus | reverse complement strand
CAAGCCAGAGACAGGAAAACTCTAGAACGACAAAGTAGGTTTGAAGGGATTTCGACAAAATAGGTTTGAAGGGGTTTCAACAAAATAGGTTTGAAGGGATTTCGACAAAATCGGTTTGAAGGGATTTCGCAGCTACATCCTCGTGGCCCACACTGATTCCGTCACCCCCTCCTGGACCTTTTATTATGCATCTTTGTTTTCTTTGCCCTCGTTCCCCTTTGCCTCCTTAACTCCCTGTTTAATTTGTGGTGAGGGTGCAAGAAGGGAAGAGGGGGGGGAAGTCTCACCTGGAACCCTGCCTTTCTCCCCTGCTTGTTTTTCAGCCCTCGGTAACTGAGGGCACGTCTTGCGTGGTCTTTAGACAACCAGGGGCATAATTTGTGGTCACCCTTGAAATTTACCCTGGACGCTTGGTCAGTACCCCGGCTCCTCGACTAAAGGTTATGCTTTCTGTTTACCAGAGGTTTTATCTTAAGTTCCTGACAAGAGTAAAAATCCAGGGGCGCCTGGGTGGCTCAGATGGTTGAGCGTCTGCCTTCGGCTCAGGTCATGATCCCAGGGTCCTGGGATCGAGTCCCTCATCGGGCTCCCTGCTCAGCGGGAAGCCCGCTTCTCCCTCTGCCTCTGCTTCTCTCTCTCTCTCTTTCACGAATAAATAAAATACTAAAAAAAAAATCTGTGCATCATTGTATATTTTTGAACATCTCACCTTGTTCTCCCCCTCCTCCTCCCCTAGAGACAGTTGCTTGTGGATCCTCCTGTTTACAATGGCCCAGAGAACTGGACTCGAAGACCCAGAGAGGTACCTCTTTGTGGACAGGGCGGTCATCTACAACCCTGCCACCCAGGCCGATTGGACGGCTAAAAAGCTAGTGTGGATTCCATCCGAGCGCCATGGTTTTGAGGCAGCAAGTATCAAAGAAGAGAGAGGGGATGAAGTTATGGTGGAGTTGGCAGAGAACGGAAAGAAGGCAATGGTCAACAAAGACGATATTCAGAAGATGAACCCGCCGAAGTTTTCCAAGGTGGAGGATATGGCGGAATTGACGTGCTTGAACGAAGCTTCTGTTTTACACAACCTGAAGGACCGCTACTATTCAGGACTGATCTATGTGAGTACACCCTGCCGAATGCTCACGGGAATTAGTGTAAATTGTGTGTACCGTCAGAGTCCAGTGAGATCGGGGAATAGCCACCCTCTCTGTCTAACGTTACCGTTTGTCTTAAAGCTAGAAAGATTGTGTCTTGCTTACCGAGTCTTGCCCCACTTTACATCTTCACATGTAATTTTACATAATCTGATGTGCAATTAAACATACGAACGTGGGAGTTGAAGACTCCTGTAGCAGTTTGCTGGAGCATGATCATGATGGGGAGCGCGCGTGGCGGGAAGACCAGGGAGCTGGGTGTGGGTAAGAGTCGCACGAATAGTAGGATACAGACGGCACACGTGTGTCCAGGTGTGTGGAGTGGAGCCGGCGCCGAGGATTCAGCGAAGAGCAAGAGCATCGGGGTCCCCGGGCGCGGGGAAGTGGGAAAGATGGACGCTGAGGTTTTTCCGAGGAAACCGCTCAGAGCGGGATTGAGGCTGGGGTTGTCCTGCGCTTAGTGGTTGACATGTGTGTTCTTGTCATTGGCGACGCCGCTGCCCTTGTGGAAGAAATTACTGAAAGTGCCGGGGGACAAGGGAGAACGGAAAAATGCAAGCCAGAGACAGGAAAACTCTAGAACGACAAAGTAGGTTTGAAGG
>NW_027406184.1:0-1751 GCF_003265705.2 Callorhinus ursinus | reverse complement strand
GAGGTTTTGATTTGGATTTCCCTGATGCCGAGCGATGTGGAGCACTTTTTCATGTGTCTGTTGGCCATTTGGATGTCTTCTTTGGAAAAATGTCTGTTCATGTCGTCTGCCCATTTCTTGATTGGATTATTTGTTCTTTGGGTGTTGAGTTTGATAAGTTCTTTATAGATTTTGGATACTAGCCCTTTATCTGATATGTCATTTGCAAATATTTTCTTCCATTCTGTCGGGTGTCTTTTGGTTTTGTGGACTGTTTCTTTTGCTGTGCAAAAGCTTTTTATCTTGATGAAATCCCAATAGTTCATTTTTGCCCTGGCTTCCCTGGCCTTTGGCGATGTTTCTATCGCCAAAGAATTTGCTGTGGCTGAGGTCAAAGAGGTTGCTGCCTGTGTTCTCCTTTAGGATTTTGATGGACTCCTGTCTCACATTGAGGTCTTTCAACCATTTGGAGTCTATTTTTGTGTGTGGTGTAAGGAAATGGTCCAGTTTCATTCTTCTGCATGTGGCTGTCCAATTTTCCCAACACCATTTGTTGAAGAGACTGTCTTTTTTCCACTGGACATTCTTTCCTGCTTTGTCAAAGATGAGTTGACCATAGAGTTGAGGGTCCATTTCTGGGCTCTCTATTCTGTTCCATTGATCTATGTGTCTGTTTTTGTGCCAGTACCATACTGTCTTGATGATGACAGCTTTGTAATGGAGCTGGAAGTCCGGAATTGTGATGCTGCCAGCTTTGCTTTTCTTTTTCAATATTCCTCTGGCTATTCGGAGTCTCTGCTGGTTTCATACAAATTTTAGCATTATTTGTTCCATTTCTTTGAAAAAAGTGGATGGTGTTTTGATGGGGATTGCATTGAATGTGTAGATTGCTCTAGGTAGCATTGACATCTTCACAATGTTTCTTCTTCCAATCCATGAGCATGGAACATTTTTCAATTTCTTTGTGTCTTCTTCAATTTCTTTCATGAGTATTTTATAGTTTTCTGAGTACAGATCCTTGGCCTCTTTGGTTAGGTTTATTCCTAGGTTTCTTATGGTTTTGGGTGCAATTGTAAATGGGATCGATTCCTTTTTGTCTCTCTTCTGTCTTGTTGTTGGTGTATAGGAATGCCACTGATTTCTGTGCATTGATTTTATATCCTGCTACTTTACTGAATTCCTGTATGAGTTGTAGAGTTTTGGGGTGGAGTCTTTTGGGTTTTCCACATACAGTATCATATCATCTGCAAAGAGTGAGAGTTTGACTTCCTCTTTGCCGATTTGGATGCCTTTGATTTCTTTTTGTTGTCTGATTGCTGTGGCTAGGACTTCTAATACGATGTTGAATAGCAGTGGTGAGAGTGGACATCGCTGCCGCGTTCCTGACCTTAGGGGAATGGCTCTCATCTTTTGCCCATTAAGAATGATATTCGCTGTAGGTTTTTCATAGATGGCTTTTATGATATCGAGGTATGTACCCTCTATCCCTATACTCTGAAGAGTTTTGATCAAGAAAGGATGCTGTACTTTGTCAAATGCTTTTTCTGCATCTATTGAGAGGATCATATGATTCTTGTTCTTTCTTTTGTGAATGTATTGTATCATGTTGATTGATTTGCAGATGTTGAACCAACCTTGCAGCCCAGGGATAAATCCCACTTGGTCATGGTGAATAATCCTTTTAATGTACTGTTGGATCCTATTGGCTAGTATTTTGGTGAGAATTTTTGCATCCATGTTCATCAAGGATATTGGTCTGTAATTCTCCTTTT
>NW_027406183.1:973-1751 GCF_003265705.2 Callorhinus ursinus | reverse complement strand
AGGTTTCTTTTCTTTTTTATCATACTGCAGCTAATCCAGTATCAGAAATTAGGTGATAAAAATAGTAACGTAAAGACAAACGTAATAAAGCTTTGGGTTGCTAGCATCCATAAGAGAAGAATGTATTACCTACTTGTTTTCTAAAGTGAAGACAATGTACACTGCACATTTAAAAACTGCTCATTTCACCTCAGTGTGCTTTCTGAGGAAATGAGTCTCAGACACCAAATCAATGCTTGTATGTAATCATTTTTAAATTGGAGGCCAGTTTAAATTATGACCATAATCAAAATTAATAGCGTAACATTTTTTGAAAGATTAGGTGTCTGAGAAAATTATCCCTTGATTTCGCCATGGGACTTTGTTACCAATTGATTTTAACACTACTCTGATGATCTCATGGTTATCTGGGCTGTCATTGACTAACATGTCACATCCCACCTTTCATCAGCTAACCATGCTTTTGCCAAATAATGTGAAGTCAAACTGCTTATCTTTTCTCAAACAAAGGAAATGCAGGGGGTGTGATGTTTTAAATTAAGCAAGATTATTATTCTCATAAGGATAGAAGAACTTAAAAATAGTTGTACCAATCCAGAAAGCCTTTATTCGTATTTCATATATTAATTTAACTCTAAATATTATATTCCATCCTTTTAGAAGTTTCAAATTGAGCAATCACTGTTTGTTTGTTTGTTTTTCTTCTCATGGATGACTTCCAAAAATAGTAGAAGCTATTTTTTCAATATATTGTCCAAAGCAACAAAATTTCTAGTAT
>NW_027406183.1:0-873 GCF_003265705.2 Callorhinus ursinus | reverse complement strand
ATCCTTCAGTGTGTTGTATACAACAGCAGTAGCTAATGCTTGACGATAGGCTGTGATTATGACCTTTACTATTATCACAGTAAGAAATTTGAGTAATTTATTTGCAGTAATAACACTGATTAAATGACATGATGGGCTTGTATGTCGAGGCTTTGCTACATAGGATGAACATTCCTAATTCCAGAAAACAAAGGCATATGTACATCTATAGCCATATGTGTGTGTATATCTTTGTGTATTCATATACATATAATCTGTAGTGAATTTGATTTGCTCAAACATAATTCACTTCCCCCAAATTAGACAGACAAAGCAAAAATAAATAAAAGACCATTGTGGCATCATCTAGTTGTTTGAAGTCTGAGTTTCGTGATTCCTTTTAAGCACCTCATATTTCATTTTGTTCTAGCAGTTCCATTTTTAGTTCCTCCCTCCTATTTGACGAGAAATGAAACCTTAACAACGTGTCACATTCCCCTGAAATCTGATTATAAATTGCATCTGTGTGTTTTCTCAGCAGCAAGTGGAAGCTTCATATTGTGTTGTAGAAATCTACACAGCTGGTGCTAAACTGTGATTTTATTCAAACTCTGCATGAGAATTGGAGAATTTTAGAGAGAGATAATAAATAGGCCTCTAGCAGAAGAGCTATAAAAGACAAAAGGGCAGAGAAACACAGGCAGAGTGGGATACAATTCTATCCTACGTAGGTTTGTCCTATGCTAGTACCAAACTGAATTGATTACTGAAGCTCTGTAGTAAATTTTGATATCATAAAGTGTGGGGGGAGCTAAGATGGTGGCATAGTGGGAAGACCCTAGGCTTTCCTCGTCCCTCAAACACAGCTAGATAACTATCAAATCTATTTGATAG
>NW_027406182.1:0-1751 GCF_003265705.2 Callorhinus ursinus | reverse complement strand
CAGGTTTCTGTTGATATTTCAAAGTGTGCAGATCTGTGTTGTCTTTGCTCCCTGTCATTGGGTTGGAGATAAAAGC
The DNA here is from genome assembly GCF_003265705.2 of Callorhinus ursinus. Lineage (NCBI taxonomy): Eukaryota > Metazoa > Chordata > Mammalia > Carnivora > Otariidae > Callorhinus > Callorhinus ursinus. Next base: position 1,675 of record NW_027406182.1, on the reverse strand, counting down.
AAGAAAAGTCATCATATTATAAAAGCAACAAAAATAAATATCAAGTGTGCTGTGTGCCCAGTACCTCAGACTTGAAAGAAATGGCAAACTACCTACCTCATGTCATACACAACTAGCTTTAGGGGCTCAAAAATGCATGTAAAATGAAATCGTACTAAAAGAAATCTCATTACTAATCTTTTACCTTACAGAAGACAGTTCAGCGACACCTCCACCCCCCCATCATTTCCTGTGTGGCCAAAGCCCAGTCACACTAACACGTGTAGCCACACAAGGACACAACTGTGACATCCTCCTGGAGCATTCCTCGTCCCACTGCCCCTGCTCTGGCCAACCCTGCACACCCCCAGTCCTCCTGAGATTCCCAAGTAATGACAAGCTGTGATCATCCTCCTGGAGCATTCCCGGTCCCCCTGCCCCTGCTCTGGCCAACCCTGCACACCCCAGTCCTCCTGACCGTCCCCTGTAGTGACACAGCCTTGATCATTGTCTGGGAGCATTTCTGGTCCCCCTGCCCATGCTCTGGCCAACCCTGCACACCCCAGTCCTCCTGACCGTCCCCTGCAGTGGCACTTGTCACAGCATGCTGTAATGTGTTGTTTCTCGGTCTGTCCTTCCTGTAGGAGTAGGTCTCTCTCACAGCTGCCTGGCTGGATGACAGGTAGATGAATGGTTTCGGGATCTTTTCCCCTAGGATAGCAGGTACCCTACAAAACCCTGATGGGCAGGGTGAGTCTCTGTCCCTCTGTGTGCCCCCAGCCTCGGTGGAGCATAGTGCCCAGGACAAGGGATTTGAGAGTCTTCCTAGATGAAGTTTGTTCTATGAAGGTGGATTCTTTCTGATATCATTATGTAACCACATAACGTGGCCGTCCCTGTGAGACAGAAAGCATGCTACTGTATTGTGTTCTACTTGCATACCGTGGCTAAAAAAGAGTAAACACATGCTCACACTCACACGTTCACAATTGCACCTCCGTTTCTGAGCATCACTACCATGTAAACTACAGTGAATTCCCATTGGGCTGCAGGTATGTAGATGTGCCATTAAAGGTAGAAATATAGGAGGATGGATATGGAGTTCTGGCTAAAATGATGGAAGTCCTTGCCTACGTGGGTAAAGAAATTAGTTTTTCCCCAGAAAACACTACGTTCTGCTCAAAGGAGTGACATGATAATATTACGTTTTAGAACAGGGATCGGCACTGACTTTTCTGTAAAATCTTCTGTAAGGATTTTCTGTTAGGTGTTGCAATCCACGTGGTCTCCCTGACAATGACTCCACTCTTGCACTGTGGCTTAAAAGCAGCCACAGACTGTCCATAACTAATGTTCCAGCCGCAGTTTATTTACAGAATACAGGGGGAGGCCACATTTAGCCCATGGGTGGCAGTTTCCCACACCCCAGTTTTGCAACCTGATTTACGATGGTGGAGAGGGCTCTTATTTTCAAATGGCAGCATGGGCATACACTGGGATCTATCCTGCCTGACCCCGGCCCTTAAACTTGAAAGGAAAGATGATAGCAAGACTGACTAACCATTAAGGCCTCAGGAATTCCCCCGCATTTCTCTGTATGCCTCTAGCTTCCCACAAGATGGTTGTCTGTGGTTGAAGTACACGTAGGTATTGTTTGGCTGAATATGTCCCCATTGCCTAGTGGGTGTATCTTGCG
>NW_027406181.1:0-1752 GCF_003265705.2 Callorhinus ursinus | reverse complement strand
GTACTGTTGGATCCTATTGGCTAGTATTTTGGTGAGAATTTTTGCATCCATGTTCATCAAGGATATTGGTCTGTAATTCTCTTTTTTGATGGGGTCTTTGTCTGGTTTTGGGATCAAGGTAATGCTGGCCTCATAAAATGAGTTTGGAAGTTTCCCTTCCATTTCTATTTTTTGGAACAGTTTCAGGAGAATAGGTATTAATTCTTCTTTAAATGTCTGATAGAATTCCCCTGGGAAGCCATCTGGCCCTGGGCTTTTGTTTGTTGGGAGATTTTTGATGACTGTTTCAATTTCCTTAGTGGTTATACATCTGTTCAGGTTTTCTATTTCTTCCTGGTTCAATTTTGGTAGTTGATACATCTCTAGGAATGCACCCATTTCTTCCAGGTTATCTAATTTGCTGGCATAGAGTTGCTCATAATATGTTCTTAGAATTGTTTGTATTTCTTTGGTGTTGGTGGTGATCTCTCCTCTTTCATTAATGATTTTGTTGATTTGGGTCATTTCTCTTTTCTTTTTGATCAGTCTGGCCAGGGGTTTATCAATCTTGTTAATTCTTTCAAAGAACCAGCTCCTAGTTTCGTTGATCTGTTCTACTGTTCTTTTGGTTTCTAGTTCATTGATTTCTGCTCTGATCTTTATGATTTCTCTTCTCCTGCTGGGTTTAGGCTTTATTTGCTGTTCTTTCTCCAGCTCCTTTAGGTTTAGGGTTAGGTTGTGTATTTGAGACCTTTCTTGTTTCTTGAGAAAGGCTTGTATTGCTATATACTTTCCTCTCAGGACTGCCTTTGCTGAATCCCAAAGATTTTGAACAGTTGTCTTTTCATTTTCATTGGTTTCCATGAATTTTTTTAATTCTTCTTTAATTTCCTGGTTGACCCATTCATTCTTTAGTAGGATGCTCTTTAGCCTCCATGTATTTGAGTTCTTTCCGACTTTCCTCTTGTGGTTGAGTTCTAGTTTCAAAGCATTGTGGTCTGAAAATATGCAGGGAATGATCCCAATCTTTTGGTACCGATTGAGACCTGATTTGTGACCTAGGATGTGATCAATTCTGGAGAATGTTTCATGGGCACTAGAGAAGAATGTGTATTCCGTTGCTTTGGGTTGGAATGCTCTGAATATGTCTGTGAAGTCCATTTGGTCCAGTGTGTCATTTAAAGTCTTTATTTCCTTGTTGATCTTTTGCTTAGATGATCTGTCCATTTCAGTCAGGGGCGTGTTAGAGTCCCCCACTATTATTGTATTGTTGTCAATGTGTTTCTTTGCTTTTGTTATTAATTGCCTTATATAATTGGCTGCTCCCATGTTCAGGGCATAGATATTTACAATTGTTAGATCTTCTTGTTGGATAGACCCTTTAAGTAGGATATAGTGTCCTTCCTCATCTCTTATTACAGTCTTTGGTTTAAAATCTAGTTTGTCTGATATAAGGATTGCCACCCCAGCTTTCTTTTGGTGTCCATTAGCATGGTAAATGGTTTTCCACCCCCTCACTTTCAATCTGGGGGTGTCTTTGGGTCTAAAATGAGTCTCTTGCAGACAGCATATGGATGGGTCTTGTTTTTTAATCCAATCTGATAGCCTATGTCTTTTGATTGGGGCATTTAGCCCATTTACATTCAGGGTAACTATTGAAAGGTATGAATTTAGTGCCATTGTATTACCTGTAAGATGACTGTTAACTGTCTGTTGTCTGTGTTCATTTCTGCTCTTTGCTGCTTTTAGGTTCTCTCTTTGCTTAGAGGACCC
>NW_027406180.1:0-1752 GCF_003265705.2 Callorhinus ursinus | reverse complement strand
CAGCCAGGTGACCAACGTTAACATGGACAGTGACAAGTGTTCCCTTGCTGTAAAGTAATGGCAAAGCACTTTACCTCCCTGATCTGCTTCCTCAAAACCCATAACCCCAGTCTAATCAGGAGGAAAACAAGTAAATCCCAATGGGGGACTTTCTACAAAATGCCTGACCGGTCCTCCTCAACACTGCCAAGGTCACTGAAACAAAGCAAGTCTGAGAAACTGTCACAGCCAAGGAGAGCCTAAAGACACATCATGAGCACATGTCACGTGGTGCCCTGCATGGGATCCTGGAGCGAGAAAAGTTAGAGCAGAGGGAACCTGAATAAAATATGGACTCCCGCTAAAAATAACATATCAATATTTCTTCACTAATTGTGACAATTTTGTAGAAAACTAGAAAAAGAGACGAAATCAGGGGCGCCTGTGTGGCTCAGTCAGTTAAGCGTCTGCTTTCGGCTCAGGTCATGATCCTGGGGTCCTGGGATCGAGCCCCACGTCGGGCTCCCTGCTCCGCTGGAGCCTGGTTTTCCCTCTCCCTGCTGCTCACCCTGCTTTTGCTCTCTCTCTCGCTCGCTCGCTCTGTCAAATAAATAAATAAAATTAAAAAAAAAAACAGACATTAAAGGTCAAATAAGGGAAACCTATTGCATTGGACTGGAAGCCTAGAGGAAATGGGTGATTTCCTAATAAAAATGCACAATAATAAAATGGACGCTAAAATAAGGAAAAAACAGGCAGTCCAATTAGCCAACCAGGGCCTCATCTTACTGCTGGTTCTCCTCTCAATGTTCTGGGGTTTTCCTCTCCTAGGACAGAAAATGAGCAGGGACAGAACTGTTCTGGAGCTGCCCTTAGACCCAACCCCACTCACTGTCTTCCTCTCCCCAAGCCATACCCTGCTCAGCGAGGACACTGTGCACGGGGTGTCTCAGGGACTGTGGATCCTGATGTGTCACCTAGTTCTTTTTTGGATGGCAAGGGACTGGACACACTTACTACAGTAAAAGAAGTTGCTATTTTTTAATGGTAGAAATACCTTAATACGTGCAAGAGACAAGAGTGGGTTTGGACCTGGCAGGCCCAAAGGCTCACACTCTCACAATATGACCTAGACCCTCTCCAACGCTCCATCCTGCTCAGTGCTCTGGGGTGGCCCCATTCATAGGCACAGTCTCTCTCACTGCATCTGGGGCCTCCCACAAATCCAGGCTGACACCCACTCACCATCCATTCTAATGGGAAGGGTTTCTCTTTCCCTTGGGTTCCATGAAAAGTCATGGCTTTAAGTGTCTTTGGCCCAGCTTGGGTCACACTCTCATACTTGAAGCCATCAGAGCACCCAGAAAATAGAGCAAGGGGTTGGGTAGACTTGGATCATACACCCATCTCTGAAGTGGGTGGAAAGTGGGGTCTGCCCTCTGGAACTGTCTGGGTGATAGGCAGGTGACATGGGATTCCCAAAGGCAAGCTGGGGTGCTGGACTTGGACGTGAGAAGAGATGCCAGGCTGGAAAAGCAGCAGATTCCACATCACTGGTGACTGACCGCACGGCTTTGGATCTGAAGCCCAAGGAAGGAAGGGGTCACTTAGGTTCACGGGCTGCATCCGCCATTCCAGTGCTCTTGCTGTTTTCCCATGACGGCAAGGCGCTCTCCCACTTGCTGAAGAAACAACTTCTCTGTTGGTAGGAAACTCAAGGCTCCTGCCTTGGATATTGGGTCCTCGCATCTGAGAGACTGGAAGGCACACAGA
>NW_027406179.1:0-1752 GCF_003265705.2 Callorhinus ursinus | reverse complement strand
CCTGCCTGTGCCTGAGCATTTTAACTCAGGCATGTGACAGAGTTTCAAAACTCCCAATGTTCAACATGGACCCCAACAATTCTCCCTGTTCAGGATCTCCTGCGCTACTGCTATTTGCCACCCTATCCCAGGAAAGTGACCGCGTTACCATGCAGTGTTCGCAGTTTATGGCAACACAAAGCAGAAAGCCGGCCCCTAGTCTGACTGTTCTCAGCCCTCTTTCCCGTTCCCACAGCTGGGTCATTAGTTAGCTCTTGATGTTTGGGAACTCTGGCACAATCAGGCACTGCCCATTCTTCTCGGGACCGTGGGGATCCTGGGAGCACTCTGTCACACCTGGGATCCTTCTTGGCCTCCACCTGAGCACATTTAAGCCAGGCACATCCCCCACGGTATCAGACTTCTAAAAGTTACGACTTTGTGCTCTGATGCTTATAATTCACAGTAGCCTCTTCAAGCAGGATCACTCCCTTCCAATATGTCCTCGGCTATATCACACAGGATTCAACCTTTCCATCTCGTACGTTCCGAACTTGGCAGCTTTTCTACTTGTGGACTTGCACCATTTATTTTCTCACATCTCTGATTTCTTAGGTGTTGAGAATGATTTGATAACATCATAGTTGTATCCGAGGGACAAGACAAATTTAGGCACCCCCTGTGTCTCCACCATCTTAACTTAGGCACATACACTTGAAGGACCAGATTTCTGATTCTGATTGGCTGGATAAGATTTAGGCCTGGTACAGAGGACTCCTTGTCCCCAAGGCATCCCTCCCTCACACATGCCCAGCAGATGAGCAGAAGTGCCCCACAAGCTCAGGATGCTCTCCTATTTGAACCCACACAACATCAACTGCTCCAGTACCCTGCTGGGCACCACAGATACTGAGGTGCTTGACCTTGATGCCTGCCAGGATCAAGGCTCAACAGCACCCCAGTGTTTGTTCAGCATCCCTAACACTGACAGGCAGTCTCTAGTTGTGGGTTGGAATACAAGATTCAGGAACAGAGAGGGGCTGGATTTGTGCAACATACTGGTTTCTCACTCACTTTTCCTATTGATTTCTAATCTAATTGTTTTTTAGGTGTAAGCGGACTAGATCTAAATATGGCCACATGAAAATTCGGAATGTTTTAATTGTACATAGACAGACATTTGAAAACAAAATGAAAGTGTCACTGTCCTGTGTAATGGGCTCCATTTGTGACAGTTGTTTTCCTGCATTGAAAAGTCCACCATAACCCTTTCTTTCCTGTTCATTTGTTGAAATAGATTTAACATAGAGTATCATATTAATTTCAGTGGTAGAGTACAGTGATTCGACAAATCTACCTTCCTCAGTGCTCATCATGATACGCGCGCTCTTCATCCCTTTTTCTCTTCCTCCCATCCCCCACCCACCTGCCCACTGGGAACCATCTATTTGTTCTCTATTAAGTCTGTTCCTTTGTTCGTCTCTCTTTTTTCTTTGTTTGTTTTCTTTCTTAATATTCCACATAACAGTGAAATTATAGGGTATCTGTCTTTCTTAGATTTATTTGGCTTAGGATTATACTCTCTAGCTCTACGCATGTCATTGCAAATGGCAAGAGTTTATCCTCCTTGATCACTGAGTAATATTCCCTGTGTGTATATACTACATCTTCTTTATCCATTCATCAGTCAATGGACATAGAACTGCTTCCATAATTTGCTGATTGTAGATAATGGTGCTAAAAACTAGGGGTGCATGTAATCCTTTGATACAG
>NW_027406178.1:0-1752 GCF_003265705.2 Callorhinus ursinus | reverse complement strand
AGTCCCTCTAAAAACCTGGGGCCAAGCCTACACAGGAACATTACTCCCAGGGCACTTGCAAATGTCTTAACCTCCGAGGTCCCCAAAGATCTGATAGCCCGTTCCAACGGGCAACCTGCCCCAATCTCTCCCACAGTCACAAGGACATAGCTGGACCTGCTTAAATAGAGGCTCTTATTCTGAGACACTGGATCTGAATGACGTCCAGGGCAAACGTAGATTGAAAAAAGAGCTAAAGGGTGGACAAGGACGCATGGAAAGCTAATGTTCTTCATTAGCGATGAGAATGGGACAATGTGAAGAAAGCCCAGTCAGCTGGCAAGCAGTCTGCTGCAGGGAAATCGTCCACTTCTGGCCTTGGTCCAAGGTCAACGTTCCTGCCCTGTACTTGGGGAAGCTGTCATTAAGAGGCCGGCATTCCTCCCTCAGAAAGCGGAGAATCTGCTCTTGGTTTGGTTTTCTGTTTTCAAAAGGCCCTTACCGTGCAGGGATAGGCACAGAAGCAAATGAGGCTGACAGTGTTGTCCGCTTGGCAGATGCACATGTGTTCGAAAGCAGGCTTTTGGTGTAGTATTCCTTGAAAGGGCACTTACTGTGCTGCTTCTTGTCTAATCTTCACCATAATGGCACCTCAATCATCTAGGGCAGACCTAAAAGCTGGCTCCCATTCAGCAGGCTTATGCCCCTAGAGCTCAGAAGCAGCTCAGGAGTATGAGGGCAATCTTCCTTTCGGATATCAGACCCTGAGACTCTCTCCTTGCACAGGACAAGGGGGTGAATTTTCCAACAATCCCTGGCTACTGCCTATGGGAGGAAAAGCCTCCGGCTCCTTGAATTCCACAAGGTTTTGGAAATGTGTGGATGTATGGCCAAAAATCCACAATTGAAAAGAAAATGGGACAAGTCCACGAATGAGAGGTGTAACTTCATTTTCTTTGAGCCAAGAAATAAGGAGAGCTCCTTCTTAATACCCATGGCAGAGCCTATATATCAACCCCCTCCATTGGGCAACTTCAAGTGCCTCCGGAATCCAAATGTTAACAGATTTCTTCTAAGAAAACTAATTTAAATACAATCAATTTAACCTAGAGCGCATTAGTACGTTCAGGGGTAGAATTTAGCGATTCATCGGTTGCGTATAGCACCCTGTGTTAATTGCAAGTACTCTCCTTAGTGCCCATTCCCCAATTTCCCCATTCCTCACCCACCTTGCTTCCAGCAACCCTCCCTGTTTTCTGAGAAAAAGGACTCTCTTACGGTTTGTCTTCTTCGCTAGTTTTGTCTTATTTGATTTTTCCTTCCATTACACTTAGGTTCAGCGGGTAACTTTTTATTTTTTATTGTTGTTTTTTTTTTCAGTTTGACAGCATAGAGAACATCCTAGGAATCCGTTGTAGTGCTCAACAATGATTCCTTAGTTGCCGATAATACTCGGTGATCATGCCAACACCTGCCCTTCTGAGTACACAACACCGGTGTCGTGCTACTAAGCTTCCCTTTCAACAGGAGTGAGCCCTAGACCACAATTGCTGGTTCCTGTTCCAGTGAGATTTGGAAGACATCACACGAGATTTGGAGGCAAATCTCACCCGACGTCCATGGCATCTCACGAGGTTTGGACGGAGTTCTCCAAGGTGTGATGAGATCTCACGAGATGTGGAGTAAAATCTCGCCCGATGGCCTGAGATCTCACGAGATTTAGAGGGACATCTCACTCCATATCCATGAGATCTCACGACATTGGCACTGATG
>NW_027406177.1:0-1753 GCF_003265705.2 Callorhinus ursinus | reverse complement strand
CAGAGACATAAAGAGGGCTCTGAAAAGAATCACTGGGGTTCCAGTGACGTAAATGCCAATGGTCCTGCGGTTGAAGAGGTGCCCATGATTGCAGGGCTCAGAGTCTGAAAGCCTGGAACTGCCATTCTTAGATCAGGCTGTGGAACTAGAACCTGCTCCTTCCACATGTTTCCTTGAATTTTCATTTGTTTGAATAATTCCACTTCTCCATACATTTAAGTAACTCACTTTACTAACCTTCGGCTCTGGCTGATATACAGACAGCTTCCCCTTTGTCCATTTGCATACACTCCCCAAATTTTCCCCAACCTTGGACACAAATGCCTGGAAATTTCTGTATCTTACATGGGGCAAGTTGGATTTCTTAAAAATAAATTTATTTCATACACTTCTACCATGCCAAGTAAATTTTTCCTAGCTTTTCCAGAAGGATGGTGTTGAGTTGTGTTCTCCATTTGGAAGTAACTACACTTGGCCCCTAAACCCTTCACCTAATTTCATTGTAGATGAAAATAGAAAAGCCCAGGGTTCACCTAGAGTCTGTATATCTTTTTACATCGCTTCCTTCACTCCTCTTCCTGATGATGTGGACTCTAACATTGTTCTATTGAAGTCTCAGGTTGTGACAGGGATGCTCAGGCTCGGAAAGCCTGGGCACTCCCCTGAACCCCTGTACTTCTGGACATTCCCACAGATGCTTCTCTGACCAGAGCCTCTGCTGGGGCCACACTGGCCCTTGGGTTCTTACTGTGTTTGCAAGACACACCTCAGCAATGCCCATCAGGGAACTGTAACAAAACCAGGTTTATCCTCAGAGGTCCTGGAGAGCAGCTGGGATCCCAAAGCCATTCAGGGAGCTGTCAGAGAAGGAGAGTGGCATTGAGAGGGAGACAGAGCTCCCCTGCGGGATCTGCCTTTACTAGGGCCCATGGCCAGAGTGGTTAGGGGTTTGTGGGTTCACACTTTATTGGAGATTTTTATATGATTAGAATTTGGGTGCTCAATGGGAAAATCACTGTCACTCTTGTGTCAGTATGGAGGTTACCCAGGGCTTTTTGAAGAGGTACTTCATAGGTGGGGCAGCCTGAGCGCTTATCTGGTAATTGTGTCCCTCACCTAATAGTGTGTTTACTCAACTTGACTACCTTAGACATGCATGCCTCAGAGATCAAAAGCTTAATGTCAGGTCATTACATTACAATCAAAATGCTTAATGTCAGGCAGTTACTCTGGAAACATGCCCCTGTTTTTCTGAACTGGTCTCCTGCTTTTATTCTGTGATGCAGCTCCCTGTCCAGGAAGCCTACCATAGCCACTGGCAAACACTGAGTAGCAAACATATACCTCCCAGTGCAGTCTACATGGAAAGACAAATTTGAACAAATAGATTGACCAGGTATATTCTTCGTGTCAGGATAATCACAAATGTGATGATGCAAAATTTCAAAAATTTTATTTCTATACAAAATGTTTCTTTTTTATGATTTCCTTTGTTCTACTCACTTTGGGCCTTCTTTTTTCGTTAGGAAAGAGTACTTTGAATATAAAATCAGTACCAGGGACTGATTTAGAGCAGGCATACCAAATGTGAATTACCTTAATTTAATTTCCTTTTTCCCATATCCCTAGAGACACTGCTTTCTTCCTACTTAGGAGTGATATCTTCCATCCCTGTTCATTGTGATTCAGCTACACCAGTGCACTAGGTCTTACCCTCAGCTATGGTCCACTAGACTTTTTCCTTCAACTATAT
>NW_027406176.1:517-1753 GCF_003265705.2 Callorhinus ursinus | reverse complement strand
ATCCAGAGAAGGGGGGGCCATGTCCACCTGCCCAGGGCAAGTACTTGGCTAAGGTGGTCCTGATGTCCTCCTGAAGACCTTTTCCGCCAAAGGTCTGAACCACTAAAGGCAGGGCTACCACAGGAAGCTGTCGAAATGTTGGGGGTGGGACATCAAGGGGTAGGCCATCCCAGGCATTGATAAGTCCCATGATCCGGGTCCTGCCCAGTCGGCCTGCCAGTGGTCTGGAACGCAAGTGACTCCATCGGCATGGCTCTGACCAGGAAATCAAGGAGTAAGTTTCCATCCAATTTCCTGCTCCCTGCTTGCATTTTCCAAAGGCCCTGATAATTTTACAGGGTTCGGGAAAGTAAAAGAGACCATATCGATTGCCAGCATACATGCTGGAGGGATTCTGATCCAGGGAGGATTGGGGGAAATGATTAGAGTGAGGCTTGCATATGGCTGCCATCAGAATGAAAACTGCAGTTGGTGGCCGGGATTCCCAACAAGACTCCCACTTTTGCAAATAGGGAAGCTATATCTCAGGTGGCAGAGAACAGGAAAATATTCAGCACCTATTTCAGGTGTCATTTACAAAAAGAGAAGTTTCACCTCACTGAGGATCACTTAGGATATTTTGCTGGAGTTGACCTTGATGTTTTTTAGGAGCAGTGGGGTCCTCTTTGTTTCTCCTAAGGTGCTTTCTCCTCTTCATCCCCCCCGCAGGGTTGCTCAGTTCATTGGCATGCCATCACATGCTTTGATAGAAGTTGGTATTTCCCTAGATCCGTGCCTATCAATCATTCCCATAGGCAGATGGTGGACTGCCTGTCCTATCGAGCAGACCCTTAGTTAGATCCATGAATGGCAAAGGCACAGGAAGCCCCGATCTTGGAAGGTGAACACAGGGCAGAAAGTGAAGAGCTGAGACCGAACCGCCGGTTTGCATTTCTATAAAAGCCTTCCTAATATGGTTGTCATTTTCCGAGCAACAGGTTCCATCCCATGTGGATCACGACGGAGGAGGCTTGATTTGAAGCCGATGCAGCAAGGGGATCTGCACGCATTGTTCCAGCAGAACCAGTACCCAAGCATCGCCACCAGAGAACGACTGGCCTGAGACCTAGACATTCCAGAATCCAGAATCCAGGTAGGTTTGATCTTCCTTTGCATTTTCCCTGGGGGACAAGTCGTGGAAAAATCAGGCCCAAGCCACTGCATGTCAATCTACATGCTCAGCTGGGAAGCTCAGAA
>NW_027406176.1:0-417 GCF_003265705.2 Callorhinus ursinus | reverse complement strand
TATATGTATAGATCATGTCCACCAGTGTTGCCTGACCATCGGTTCTTCTTTTGTAATTTAGGTGTGGTTCCAGACCCAGTGCACCAGACAGCTAAGGCAGAGCCGATTGGGGTCTGCCAAATCCCAAGGGCAAGGGCCAACACATGGACAGGAACAGCCTCCATCTTGGACTCAAGGTGACTCCCCATCATACCAAATGGGTCTCTCCTTGAGCTTCTCCTTGACAAAGGAATGGGTATGCATGGGCTTCCATGTGTTTGCCAAGACGGCTTAGCAGAGGAAACCATGACCACTTGTTCCAGCCGCCTTTCTGTTCCCAGAGATGGACACTGTGCATGCACCACCTCTTGGGCGGGTGCATTGTTTCTGGGCAAGAAAGGCTTTGAATCTTCTTGTCCTGAAAATGTAGGAAGGACA
>NW_027406175.1:0-1753 GCF_003265705.2 Callorhinus ursinus | reverse complement strand
ATATGATTTCACGCATATTTGGAAAATAATAAATAAAACCGATGAACGTAGGGGAAGGGAAGACAAAATAAAAAAGATGAAAACAGAGAGGTATCTAAACCATAAGAAACTCTTAACTATAGGGATGAAACACAGTTGTTTGAGTGGAGGTGGGTGTGGAGACAGGGTAATTAGATGATGGGCATTAGGAAGGGCACTGGGAATTAGCTTTGAGTGTTACATGAATCTGATGCATCACTAAATTTTACCTCTGAAAATATAAAATAAAAAAGAAATGTGTTCTGGAAACTCCCATGTTTGTTTCCCCCTGGCACACAGTAAACTCCCATTAATTACTTGTTGAAAAAGTGAGCTCAGATGGAGCTTTCTGGTCAGCATGCAGATGCACAGGGTCTGGATCTGAGGGGAAAGGAGAGTAATAGGCAGGAAGGTGCTCTCTGAATCTGGGGGAACAGAAAGGCAGCTGGAACCAGATAGCATGGGTTCCTATCCTAAATTTTCTTGCCATACACTTGGCAAGCCCATGAAGACCTGTTCCTGTGTCAAGGAGAAGCTCAAGAAAAGACCTGTTTGATATGCTGGGGAGTCACCTTGAGTCCAAGGTGTAGACTGTTCTTGTCCATGAGATGGCCCTTCCCCTTGGGAGTTTGCAGTCCCAAATCACCTCTGGGACTTATCAATGTCTGGGATGGCCCACCCCTGGATGGCCAAATCTCAATTATTCCTTCAGCTTCCTGTGGTAGCTGTATCTTCGGTGGGTCAGACCTTTGGTGGAAGAGGTCTTCAGGAGGATTTTGGGACCACTTGAGCCACGTGTTTGCCCTGGGCTGATGGACGTGCCCCACCCCCTCTCCTCTGGATGCAATGTGCCTTTACCTCTCTCACTAGCTTTACTCCAGGATTACAGCCCTGACATCTAATCGTGCTGTTGAGACTCTGGGGATTCTGTGGAAAACCGGACCCAGTGAAGGCCCCTCACAATCACTTCAGATCCCGGAATTTGGGTGTGGAACTCGAATCACCTTTGGTGACTCAAGAAGGGTTTCCTAATGAAGTTCTCTTGTATTGTAATACACTGTTTTCAACATTTGTTTTCTTTGTTTATATTTATTTTTTAATTATTGAAACTTTTGTCATTTTTCATGTGAGTGTTTTCATTTTCGCCTTCATTTTTATATTTATTTTTTAGGGTTTTTTTTTAAACTTTGATTTTGTAAGAGTCCTGGTATTTTCAAACTTCCCCTCACCAAACGGGACAGGTTAGCCACTTAATTTGTTGTCTAAATGCCCTCCGCACGTGGGGAACCATTTTCCGTTGACACCCAGGCAGCTCCAAGAAAGCTTGAGAAGCAACACTTGTGGAGCCAGGCAGGAGACTAAAATCAGACAGCTTAGGTAGGAGCCATGTAAGAGGGAGATTGTGCCTTGGCCATTGCCCTATATGTGGGGAGGGTTGGTCGAAAATCTCAGTTGCTTGTGGACATATGGGAAGGAGAAACTTGAAGGACGAGCATGGGACCCATGAGCTTGCAGTGTTCCAGGCAAGTGGAGATGCTACCAGAACCTGGTGCAAAGGAAGCAATGTTATCCATAGTCTGATACAGAATCAGGCCTCCCTAGGTTTCCCAGAAATAGTCTGTGCTCTATTGGAGTTCATTACTTTGGGTTTCCACTGGCTCTGTCTGGTGTTCCTTGCTCTTGACTGTTCTGGGCAGGGTGTCTCCAGAGAACCTTGAGCTCTCTAAGGAGAGCA
>NW_027406174.1:0-1755 GCF_003265705.2 Callorhinus ursinus | reverse complement strand
TACTGAATGGAGCACTGGGTGTTACACGCAAACAATGAATCATGGAACACTACGTCAAAAACTAATGATGTAATGTATGGTGATTAACATAACAAAAGAAAAAAAGGAAAAGAATAAAAACAGTATGTTACTGCTTAGATAGACAAAAATAGACACATTGACCAATGGAACAGAATAGAAGGCACAGAAGTGAACCCCTGCTTCTACAATCAAAAAAAATATTCAACAAGGAAGCCAGGAACACACTATGGGGAAAGGACAGTCTTGTCCAAAAGTGAGATGGGGAAAACTGGATAAGTACATGCAATGAAATTAGACCCCTATCTTACACCAGTCACAAAAAATCACTCAAACAAAGACTGAAGCAGAAGGACCTGGTACTGTAAATCTCCTAGAAGTAAATGTAGGGAAGAAAGTCCTTAACATTGGTTTTGGCAATGATTCCTTGAATATGACACCAGCAGCACCAAAGACAAAAGTGAAAATGAACAAATAGGGCTCCAGGAAACTGAAAACCTTCTGCACAGCAAAAGGAACCATTAACAAGATGAAAAAGCACTCTACAGAATGGAAGAAAGTTTTTGCAAGCCATACTTTGGATAAGGATTTAATACTGAAAATATATAAAGAACCCATACAACTTAAAATCAAAGACCAATCTTATTGAAAAATGGATAGAATGAGACCTTTCTCCAAAGAACATATCCCAAAAGCCAACAAACACATGAAAAGATGCTCCACATCACTCATCATCAGGGAAATGCAAATCAAAGCCACAATGAAATATCATGTCACACCTGTCAGAAGGCTTATTATCAGGAAGACAAGAGATAAAAATGCCTGGCAAGGGTCTGGAGCAAAGGGAACTCTTTCACACTGCTGGTGTGCATGTACATTGATTCAACCACAATGGAAAACAATACGAAGGCTTCTCAAAAATTAAAAATAGACCCAACAATGATCCAGTGTGATTCCATTTCTGAGTATACACACAAAGGAAATAAAAACAGAATTTTGAAGAGAGATATGCACTCCTATGTTATTGCAGCATTGTTCACAATAGCCAATAATTGCCCATCAACAAATGAATGGATAAAAACAAATACAATGGAATATTATACTAAATTTGACCCTTGACCCTTTTTTCCCTTAACCCTGAACCTCAAACTCACACACCGTCATTCCAACCTTGACCTTGACTTATTACCCTGACTCTGAAACATGAAAAAAGAGGACATCCTGCCATTTGCAACAACATGGGGGACTTTGTGGAAATGATGCTCAGTGGAATAAGTCAGACAGAGAAAGACAAATACTATAGGACATCACTTACACGTGTAATCTAAAAAAGCCAAACTTGCAAAAACAGAGAGCAAAATAGTGGTTACCAGGGGTTGAGAAGTGGAGGGGACAGGGCAGATGTTGCCTAAGGGTACAAATTTATAATGAATAGTGAGCACAGACAACAATATTGTATTATAATCAACAAACTTGCTAGGAACCTAGAACTTAATTATTCTAATGACTAAAAAGACAGAATAATTTAGTAATATGATAGAGGTGCTAATTGTTGCAATCCTATTATGATATATAATGTAGTAAGATACATAAATGTATCAACATGGACTCCTTAAATTTACACAATGTTATATGTCAAATAGATTTCAATAAAAAAATGGATCAGGGTCAAGATCTGGGTAAGTCTATAGGGTGAATACCAAAGCAAGGCTGTGTGAATCAGGTCACAGTCGAGGA
>NW_027406173.1:0-1755 GCF_003265705.2 Callorhinus ursinus | reverse complement strand
CACAGAGAACCCCTCTCAAAATCAATAAAAATAGGTCAACGCCCCGACACCTAATACTAAAACTTACGAGTCTCAGAGACAAAGAGAAAATCCTGAAAGCAGCTCGGGAGAAGAGATATGTAACGTATAATGGTAGAAACATTAGATTGGCAACACACCTATCCACAGAGACCTGGCAGGCCAGAAAGGACTGGCATGATATCTTCAGAGCACTAAACGAGAAAAATATGCAGCCAAGAATACTATATCCAGCTAGGCTCTCATTGAAAATACAAGGAGAGATTAAAAGCTTCCAGGACAAACAAAAACTAAAGGAATTTGCAAACACGAAACCAGCCCTCCAAGAAATATTGAAAGAGGTCCTCTAAGCAAAGAGAGAGCCTAAAAGCAGCATAGATCAGAAAGGAACACAGACAACATACAGTAACAGTCACCTTACAGGCAATACAAAGGCACTAAATTCATATCTTTCAATAGTTACCCTGAATGTAAATGGGCTAAATGTCCCAATCAAAAGACACAGGCTATCAGACTGGATTAAAAAACAAGACCCATCGATATGCTGTCTGCAAGAGACTCATTTTAGACCCAAAGACACCCCCAGATTGAAAGTGAGGGGGTGGAAAACCATTTACCATGCTAATGGACACCGAAAGAAAGCTGGGGTGGCAATCCTTATATCAGACAAATTAGATTTTAAAACAACGACTGTAATAAGAGATGAGGAAGGACACTACATCCTACTTAAAGGGTCTATCCAACAAGAAGATCTAACAATTATAAATATCTATGCCCCTAACATGGGAGCAGCCAATTATATAAGGCAATTAATAACAAAAGCGAAGAAACACATTGACAAAAATACAATAATAGTAGGGGACATTAACACCCCCTGACTGAAATGGACAGATCATCTAAGCAAAAGATCAACAAGGAAATAAAGACTTTAAATGAAACACTGGACCAAATGGACTTCACAGACATATTCAGAACATTCCATCCCAAAGCAACGGAGTACACATTCTTCTCTAGTGCCCATGGAACACTGTCCAGAATTGATCACATTCTAGGTCATAAATCAGGTCTCAACTGCTACCAAAAGACTGGGATTATTCCCTGCATATTTTCAGACCACAATGCTTTGAAACTAGAACTCAATCACAAGAGGAAAGTCAGAAAGAACTCAAATACATGGAGGCTAAAGAGCATCCTACTAAAGAATGAATGGGTCCACCAGGATATTAAAGAAGAATTTAAAAAAAATTCACGGAAACCAATGAAAATGAAAACACAACTGTTCAAAATCTTTGGGATACAGCCAAGGCAGTCCTAAGAGGAAAGTATATAGCAATACAAGCCTTTCTCAAGAAACAAGAAAGGTCTCATATACACAACCTAACCCTACACCTAAAGGAGCTAGAGAAAAAACAGCAACTAAAGCCTAAACCCAGCAGGAGAAGAGAAATAATAAAGATGGGAGCAGAAATCAATGAACTAGAAACCAAAAGAACAGTAGAACAGATCAACGAAACTAGGAGCTGGTGCTTTGAAAGAATGAACCAGATTGATAAAACCCTGGCAAGACTTATCAAAAAGAAAAGAGAAATGACCCAAATCCACAAAATCATGAATGAAAGAGGAGAGATCACAACCAACACCAAAGAAATACAAACAATTATAAGAACATATTATGAGCAACTCTATGCCAGCAAAATAGATAACCTGGAAGAAATGGGTGCATGCCTAGAGATGTAT
>NW_027406172.1:585-1755 GCF_003265705.2 Callorhinus ursinus | reverse complement strand
TTTTGTGATTTTCAGTCAGATCTATCCCTCAGTATTTCATGCTTCATACTATTATAAATGATATCACTTTTCACATTTCAGTTAGGCATTGCGATCACATAAAGAACAGTTGAGTTTTATATATTGGTGTTATATCTTGATACAAACAAATGCATTTCAGATTCAAGCTAGATCTGGCAGTGACCATATCTTTGGAGATTTAGGTATTTGCCCGGTGAGAAGGACATTTCTCAGCAGCCAAAGAAAAAGGAATAACCCAACCCCTATCAAGTCCTGTGGTTGGGAAGACTGTACAGGGTCTAATGGACCAATGCATGTGAAATGTTGTGTATGTTCAGTAATAAACTTTCCTTGAGAGTCACCATTCAATTGGTAAGGCTGCCAGTTTAGCTTGTGTTTAGCTGCAATACCACAGTTGCAAAATTTAGAGGCCAATGTTCTCTCTTATTATGTAATTTAGTCTTCAATCATCTATTCCCAGCATGATGTACTGCCAGAAGATTTAGATCGCTGTGCAATGAAATATCCTACGAATACCATGAATTGTGCCCCAGTCTGATCCGTCTTATTTCTATGTGATCTATTATAAAGTGACACCGACAGCATTTAAACAATTAATAGTGACAGACTGAGGGAGTTTGGTTGTCTGACTCAGTTGCCTTAGGAGACAATGGCTCCGACTCCAAATCGGAAGTAGGTGTCCACTCCCATCAGTCTGTAAGCCACGGGTCCTGATTCTGCAACAGAATCTGTAGTCCTCTGTGTCAGCTTCATACCCCCAACAGAGAGTAAATGATCTTTCGTTAAAGTAAAGATTGGTGTGTGTAGCATATTTATGTTAACTCTTTAGGCACTGAACTTAACATCCTGTCAGGTAAAGCTCACGCAGCTGTGTGACTCACAAGGTCACATTCCCAGTGGCTCAGGTGACATGTCTCAAAGAAACCAAAGCATCCATTCAGTATTAGGTGTCTCTCCTAAAGTTCACTCCTGAAGGGCAAAAATGTGGCTCACAAACAGCTAGAAATGTGTTTGATATATGTTTGTCTAATGGTTTTTTAAAGTCCAATTACCCAAATGACTTTCAGGACGGTTTGTTGTTTTTGTTTTTCCCAATGCTCTGCTTTTTTGACAGGACCCACGAGTCAATATACACATAGATTTATTCCA
>NW_027406172.1:0-485 GCF_003265705.2 Callorhinus ursinus | reverse complement strand
GACATCCTGAATTACAATTCTGGTCTCTGTTTAAAAAAAAAAAAAAGGCTGCTTTACCTTGTTATTCATCAAAGTCATCATAGGAGGTGTTTAAATCTGCATTTCGGGGGGCATCATTCCTTTTGAAAGATTTTATTTATTTTGGAGATAGTAAGTGTGAGCTGGGAGAACAGAGAGGAGATAAAGGTAGAAAGAAACTAAGTAGACCCTGTGCTGAGCATGGAGCCGAATATGGGTCTTGACCCCACTACAACGACATCATGACCCGAGCTAAAACCAAGAGTCAGACCCTTAGGTGCCCGAGCCACTCATGCACCCTTGGTGTTTCTAAAAATAGAAAAGTCATTTTTCGCTCAAGTAAATAGAGGGTAATCTGTGAAGAATGATTGCAGATCATGGACTAAATATTTAGTGTCCAATGAATCCAAAATTTTGCTAGACATGTTTTCCCAAGATTGTGTAAAGTTACTATGAGTCAGCTCACC
>NW_027406171.1:0-1756 GCF_003265705.2 Callorhinus ursinus | reverse complement strand
TTCCCACAGAGCAGGGAGCCCAATGTGGGGCTCGATCCCAGGACCCCAGGATCACGACCCAAGCTGAAGGCACATGCCCTACAACTGAGCTACCCTGTCACCCCAAAAATAAATGAATCTTAAAAGGAAAAAAAAATAACGACAGTAATTTTCATGGACGTGTGTAAAAATCGGATAATTCTAGATAACAACACTAGGAAAGCTGATAGCAGGGTGTTTCAACTTGAAATAAAAAATTATAAATATTTCCACTGCTTTTGGAAGAGAACAGCTAATAACTAACCTTAGAACTTGTTGGAGAGGGGCACCTGGGTGGCTTAGTCACTTAAGCGCTCAACTCTTGATTTTGGCTCAGGTCATGATCTCAGGGTCATGAAACTGAGCCCTGGAGTCAGGCTCCCCACTCAGTGAGGAGTCTGCTTCTCTCCCTCTCCCTCCTCTCCTTCTGCCCCTCCCACTGTATGTGTGCTCTCTCCCCCTAAAATAAATAAATAAATCTTAAAAAAAGGAAAGAACTTGCTGGAGGAATGTAAAACTAAGATACATGTTAAAAATTTAAGAGTAACTTTTAAAGCAAACCATGAGAATTAAGGAAAAAGTGCTACTCCAACAAAAGGAGCAAGAATAAAAGTAGAAAAAGCAAGTAGGGATAAGAGCTTGGTAAAAAGATGACATAAGATAGGATAAATTCTAAGGAAATTAATAAATTTTTGAAAATTTATCTTTAGAACACTACCCATCAAAACCTATAGGGTCATTAATCCAGTACATAAGTGAAAAGTCATAGTTTTACATGCATTTATTATAAAAATCATGACCTAAGCCAGAATAAAGAGTCAGATGCTTAACTGACTGAGCCACCCAGGCACACCTAAGATTTTATTTTTAAGTAATCTCTACACCCAACGTGACTTCAGCTGTCAACTTAAGTCAGAAAAAAATTTAAAAAGTTGGAAGGAGGAAATCAAGGCAAAGGTAGAAATTAAAGAAACAATGATCAAACCATTTTAAAATAGAGTTCAACTGCAAAATCAAAACCTGCTTCTCTTAAGAGAGTAGTAAATAAAAAATAGCTTTAAAAGCCTTCCTAAGGAAAAAAGAGAATAGACACAGATTAATATTAAGAATGGAAAACGGGTCAGAAGTACAGAAAAAGAATAGATTTTTTTTACTTTAAAAAAAATGTTTGAAAATGTTAACGCAATTTAAAAATTAACGTCAAACACATTTTTAGAAAAATTATCAAGTTGGCCGAAGGAGAAATTTAACACCTGATTCACCCGATACTATCAAAGAAATTGAATTGGTTGATAAAAATGTCCATCTCTTAAAGGCACTAGACCAGAGAAGTCACAGGACAGATTTAGCAATCTTTGAAGAAATAGGTTGTTTCTGGTCCGCTGGGAAGAAGGCAGAGTAGGAGGGCCCTAAGCTTGCCTCCTCCCACGGATAGAACTCGATAACTCTCACAGCAAGGTAAATCACCCAGAAAACGATGCAAGACTTACACAAGAAAGAGAAGAAGTCACATTGAAGAAGGTAGGAAGGGCAAAGACACGGAAGACGCGGTCTAGGAGCTAAACGGACCGTGGACGTCCTTGGTGGAGAGGGAGCTGGTGGTGCAGAGAAGGGTACAAAACAGACTTGCACACTGGAGAGCCCACAAACAGGGAGGACAAATCCCCAAAACATCTGCCTTTGAAAGAGAGAGAGGCCGAACTTCATGAGTTCTTATAACTAGTGGGACTTAAAGCCT
>NW_027406170.1:0-1757 GCF_003265705.2 Callorhinus ursinus | reverse complement strand
CCACCGAACGCAGGGGCTTTAGAAAGAACACACTCCTGGACCCGGTCTCGCCCCAGCACGGTGGCTGCCTACCCGAGCGCCAGAAGAAGAGGAATATCCTCTGCTTCTTTGTGCTTTGATCCTCTGACCCGCGAGCTAGCACTGAAAAGTTTCTAGCCTTCCTCTGGAAGAGCACCAGCCGTGAGTGGGCCAGTCACTGTGCACACACGAAGACGGACAACGTGCTAAGTAAGAGCAGGAGGTGATCCTGTTCAAACGGCCGGCGGGTCGGTGGGGCTTGCTGCTTCTGTGCCCTCCACTGGGCCGCCTTTCCCTGGAGGGAAATCCTCCTGGAGTTGCCTCTCTGACCTTTGAGCTCCGTTCCTGCTGCTTTCAGGACCAAGGGACTCCAACTGAGCATTGTGTCCCATGTCGTCAGGGCGATGGTGGTAATGGTCCGTTATGCTGGTCTGGGAGGTTCTTTCAGGTTCCTGCTCCCCTAGGCACAGGTGCGGTAGCGACAAGAACAGGAGCCCTCCCCCAATTTCCTCATTGTGCACCATGTTCCCCAGGGATGGTGCTAATGGTCCGTCGGCATCGTCTGGGGGGCCCTCCAGGTTCCCGCTCCCGCAGGCACAGGTGTGGTGGCAAGAAGCCCCAGAGCAGTCCTCCAACTTCAGCATTGTGCCCCCGGGGGTGCTGGTGCTGGTCATGGGCTCTCAAGATGGTACAGGAGGAACCTCCAGGTGGGGCCTGGAGGACGGAGTAAACCAGATCGCACTCAAGTTGCATGAGGAACAGATGAGTTGAGGTCTTCATTTGGAAAAGTAATTTCGCTATTCCAAAAAGGTCAAGGTCATTGGTCTACTTTAGAATGAAGATAATGACGACTTAAAAACAGGTGTGTGTTTCCCCTTCTCCCAGAAATAGAAGCAGCTATGCAGGCCATAGTTCAGAGGACCAACTTATCCCCACCTGACAGCACTTATGTGCTCTGGATCTAGGAGACTCAAGGTTTTGAACATCAGCCTGTGAGTCAGTGAGGCAGCATTTCACAGGATGTTAGTGTTCTGAGAAAGCAGCAGTTCCAATTGGCACAGTGTCATCTTCCTTTCAGGATTGGCGGTCAAATTTCTCATGAACCGCAAACTTCCGGGGATTTCTTCTTTTCTCTAGTAGACCCAGGGTTAGGGTTAGAGTTAGGGTACGGATTCGGGCATGGGTTAGGGTACGGGATAGGGCTAGGGTACTTGATTTGGTTAGGGTACGGGTTAGGGTAGGGGTTAGAGATAGGGTACGGGTTAGGGCACGGTTTACGGTACAGGTTAGGGTTTAGGGTTAGGGTACCGTTTAGGGTACGTGTTAGGGTTCGGGTACGCTTTAGGGTTAGGGTTCGGTTTAGGGGTAGGTTTAGGGGTTAGGGTTATGGTAGGGGTTAGGGTTAGGGTACGGGTTAGGTTTAGGGTACAGGTTAAGTTTAGTGTTAGGGACCTGTACATATGTCCCGTGCCTGCTATCACAGGAGGCTGGTGCAAACCTGGCAATGCAAGGATGAGCCAGGGGCTGCGCTTGGCATGGAACACAGCTCAGAGTGGCTTGAATCTGCTCTGGGGTCCAGGAAAAGCCATCCCCCGCTTGCCTGTGTCCCAGCACCCGTGGGAGGGTATTAGTGAACCGATTCTTACCTTGTCCTCTCCCAACACAGATTTCCAGGGGCTCCCATTACGGTTGGGCTCAGGTCCATGGGCCTCGTCTGTGCCCATGTGCTGGGCAGTCCC
>NW_027406169.1:0-1757 GCF_003265705.2 Callorhinus ursinus | reverse complement strand
GTGTGCCTGTGCAAGCAGTGCTGGGCTCCACAGTTTCCCTCAAGGGCACAGAAGTAAGAACCTGCTCTGACGGCTCTGCTCAAGGCAGCAACCCCTGATGCAGATGGGGGCAGCCCCTCATGAGTTCCGGTTATCCTAGTGATTCTTGGGCACGGCCCAAATCTCAGCTTCTTCATGACCCAGGGAATGATGGGGGGCCACCCCAGCAGCCTCAGGTCCCACAGGTCCTCTGGGGCCAGCCCAGCAGCTTCGGGTGTTGCCGGTAATCCAGGGGACAGCCCTGTAGCCTCAGGTACCGCATGGCCTCTGGGGACAGCCCCTCATGAGTGCCTTGTGTCCTGGTGATTCTTGGGCACAGCCACAAATCTCAGCTTCTTCATGACCCGGGGAATGATGGGGGCCAGCCCAGCAGCCTTGGGTCCCGTAGGTCCTCTGGGGCCAGCCTAGCAGCTGCGGGTGCTGCGGGCCCTCCAGGGTTCAGCCCTGCAGCTCCAGGTCCCTCATGGCCTCCGGGGACAGCCCCTCATGAGTTCTTGGTGTCCTGGTGATTCTTGGGCACAGCCATGAATCTCAGCTTCTTCATGACCCAGGGAAAGATGGGGGGACAGCCCTGCAGCCTCAGGTCCCGCATGGCCTCCGGGCACATGCCCTCATGAGTTCTGGGAGTCCTGGTGATACTTGGGCATGGCCTGAATCTCAGATTCTTCATGACCAGGGCGAGCCCAGCAGCCGTGAGTCCCACAGATCTTCTGGGACCAGTCCCTCATGAGTTCTGGGTGTCCTGTTGATTGTTGACTGTTGATCCTGCACAGCCTGAATCACAGCTTCTTCATTACCAGGGCCATCACAGCAAGTGATCGTCCCACATGGCCTCCGGGGACAGCCCCTCATGAGTTCTGGGTGCGCTGGTGATTCTTGGGCATGGCCCAAATCTCAGGTTCTTCATGATAGGAGCAGCCCAGAAGCTGCAGGTCCCACAGGTCCTCAGGGAATAGCACTTTGGTGGGTGGTCCAGCAGGTACCTGTTCGGGTGGCTCTTGTCGTGCCACATGTCCTCCATCCCATTGGCCAGGTAAACTCCCATCACCTGGTGATAGGCCAAGGTCATTCAGTGAACCTCCACCACCGACCCCCAAAAAACACCTGCACGTACTCAATGTTGCACTGGTCCCTGGGGATATGGGCCTAGGATTGTGACCTGCAATCATAGCTGAACTCTTCACGGGCCACCCAGTAGAAACTGGGGTAAAGGGTGCCAAAGAGGGGGGACAGGATCTCCATACCCATGTGGTCACAGAACTTCAGGTCTGCGTCCGCGCACACCAAGCCATCCAACTCATGGAGGAAGTGCTTTTCCCAGAAGCGGCTGATCATCATCACGCACTGCATGGACACATCCTGCCAGTGCGGGGTGCCACAGACCTCAAGGACCATCACCCTCTGACCCTGCCAGAGGGGCACACAGGCCCGGCAGCCGGCTGGTCGATGAAGACCTAGAAGGTGATTCTGTTTCCCACCATGATAGGTGACCCTGTGTCCCACCATGAAGTGCTTCTCCGCCATCTGCAGGAATAGCTCCAGGAAGACCACATAGCTACAGTGGCAGTAGACAGGGTGGGACAAGGGTCACTGCCAGAGGCTGGGAGCAGGACCCCAAAGCTGGAGGCTGTGCAAGTGTGCACCTTCTCAAAGGCGGCAGACCCTGGGCTACTTTGAGCAACAGCCACTCTCCCAACCTGTCCTGAGCAAGTCTACCC
>NW_027406168.1:0-1757 GCF_003265705.2 Callorhinus ursinus | reverse complement strand
CCTGCTGGGTCCCTGCTGGAGGAGCCGTGCCCCGACTGGGCCGCAGATCACAGTTTATGGCAACCCCGAGCTGAGAGCCCGCGACTCTGCTCCGTCTCTGCAGCCGGCTTCCCCGCTCTGATACCCGGGAGCTCTGGCGCACTCAGGCACCCCCGGTCTCTCTGTGACCCCAAGGGTCCTGAGACCACACTGTCCCGGGAGGATTCCACCCCCCGCTTAGCCACTGCAGCGACGTCCCCCCACGGAGCCAACTTCTAAAAGGTCCGATTTTGTGCTCCGCGGCTCTAGCACTTGCCAGAAGCGGCCGGCGGAGGCCCCTCCCCCGCCGTCTATCCTCCCGAATATCGCCTCGGATTCACTTCTCCGCACGTCCTACCTTCCAGTGAGTGGTCGCTTCTCTGTTCAGAGAGTTGTTGCTACTCTCTTCTTCGGTCTCCTGTTGAGTTCGTAGGTGTTCAGAATGGTTTGATCCCTATTCAGCTGAATTCCTGAGACCAGACGCAATCTAGGTCTCCTACTCCTCCACCATCTTGCTCCGCCCCCCTGTTGTGACTATGTTTTCCCCGTGACGCCAGGTGTAAGCGCGAAGTCGGGTTTGACACAGACTTGTTTCGCGCAGTTGAGTCTGTGGCTTTCCTTTGGCGAACTCACACACATTTGGAAACCCCTTTCCGCGTCGTGACCCATGGTGTCCATTGAGCGAAGCCCTCCATACAAAGTTGTTCCGCGAGGAAGCTATATCAGGCTTTTCCTCTGCTTCCTTTCACGCTTGGCGTTTGGCCGCTTCGATCCTTTGGAAAGGAGAAGGTAGACGAAGGACCGCTCCTCCACAGCATTGCTTTTTAGAATTAAGTGGAGAGCTCGTTCCTTACGCTTCCTCCGATTTCCAGACAAACACCTCCCTAGGGGACAACATGTTAGTTGGTGGTCACATTCAACCCTCATGTCTCTTCACAGTTCAGTGTGTGGCACTTTCCTTACGCGTTCGCACGAAGTCCTGAAAACGCTTCTATCTTCCTGAAACAAGATTTGAGTTGAGAGAAGCTTTAGACACAACTCTTTCTCAAACTGTTCTATATGGCACAGTGGTTGTGCCTTCAATGTTAACGTTGGAAATTTCTTCCATCTTCTTCCCAGTAGGTGGCAGTGGAAAGACTATTTCCCTACCGTTTTGTTCTTGGAGAGGTGAGTGTAAGACCCTTCCATTATACAGCAACACACATATCTCCAAAGGCCTCTTTCTTCAAGAACCCAGATGGTAGCACGAAAGCCTGTTGGACATGGCCTCGTTTCTCAGAATTCAACGTAAGTCTACTACTCCTGAGGCGAGCCCACGTGCATTGGAAGACCCATCCAAATCCATGACACAGTACTTCATGGAGAGAAACCCTCCGCACAACGTGTTCCTCCCTGTGAGGATCGCGCGTTCCATCGCTTTTCGTTCACGCTAGGTTTCACAAGCTGCTTCCGCCCTTACGAAAAGAGAAGGGAGTCGAAGGACGGCAACCCTCGAGATTTCTTCTTAGAGTTCAACAGATGTATGCCATCTTCCTTATGCTTCCGCACATCATCCATTTCCATACACATCCTTCTTCATGTCACGACGGTAGGCACATTCGAAACGGAGAGCTAAGTCTAGTCGATGTCCCTTATGCCTTCACACCCACTATGGAAAACACTTTCCTCTTACTGAAACGATAGGATAGTAGAGGGAAGCCTTCTTCACAAGTGGTTTCTCAAGTACCGTCACAGGGCCC
>NW_027406167.1:0-1757 GCF_003265705.2 Callorhinus ursinus | reverse complement strand
CCCTGGGAAGCCATCTGGCCCTGGGCTTTTGTTTCTTGGGAGATTTTTGATGACTGCTTCAATTTCCTTAGTGGTTATAGGTCTGTTCAGGTTTTCTATTTCTTCCTGGTTCAATTTTGGTAGTTGATACATCTCTAGGAATGCACCCATTTCTTCCAGGTTATCTAATTTGCTGGCATAGAGTTGCTCATAATATGTTCTTATAATTGTTTGTATTTCTTTGGTGTTGGTTGTGATCTCTCCTCTTTCATTCATGATTTTGTTGATTTGGGTCATTTCTCTTTTCTTTTTGATCAGTCTGGCCAGGGGTTTATCAATCTTGTTAATTCTTTCAAAGAACCAGCTCCTAGTTTCGTAGATCTGTTCTACTGTTCTTTTGGTTTCTATTTCATTGATTTCTGCTCTGATCTTTATTATTTCTCTTCTCCTGCTGGGTTTAGGCTTTATTTGCTCTTTTTTTCTCTAGCTCCTTTAGGTGTAGGGTTAGGTTTTGTATTTGAGAACTTTCTTGTTTCTTGAGAAAGGCTTGTATTGCTATATACTTTCCTCTCAGGACTGCCTTTGCTGTATCCCAAAGATTTTGAACAGTTGTGTTTTCAATTTCACTGGTTTCCATGAATTTTTTTAATTCTTCTTTAATTTCCTGGTTGACCCATTCATTCTTAGTAGGTTGCTCTTTAGCCTCCATGTATTTGAGTTCTTTCCGACTTTCCTCTTGTGATTCAGTTCTAGTTTCCAAGCATTGTGGTCTGAAAATATGCAGGGAATAATCCCAATCTTTTCATACCGGTTGAGACCTGATTTGTGACCTAGGATGTGATCTATTCTGGAGAATGTTCTATGGGCACTAGAGAAGAGTGTGTATTCTGTTGCTTTGGGATGGAATGTTCTGAATATGTCTGTGAAGTCCATTTGGTCCAGTGTGTCATATAAGTCTTTATTTCCTTGTTGATCTTTGGCTTAGATGATCTGTTCATTTCAGTGAAGGGGGTGTTAAAGTCCCCCACTATTATTGTATTGTTGTCAACTGTTTCTTTGCTTTTGTTATTAATTGCCTTATATAATTGGCTGCTCCCATATTAGGGGCATAGATACTTACAATTGTTAGCTCTTCTTGTTGGATAGACCCTTTAAGTAGGATATAGTGTCCTTCCTCATCTCTTATTACAGTTTTTGGTTTAAAATCTAATTTGTCTTATATAAGGATTGCCACCCCAGCTTTCTTTTGGTGTCCATTAGCATGGTAAATTGTTTTCCAGCCCCTCACTTTCAATCTGGGGGTGTCTTTGGGTCTAAAATGAGTCTCTTGCAGACAGCATATTGATGGGTCTTGTTTTTTAATCCAATCTGATAGCACGTGTCTTTTAATTGGGGCATTTAGCCCATTTACATTCCAGGTAACTATTGAAAGATATGAATTTAGTGCCATTGTATTGCCTGTAAGGTGACTGTTACTGTATATTGTCTGTGTTCCTTTCTCATCTATGGTGCTTTTAGGCTCTCTCTTTGCTTAGAGGACCCCTTTCAATATTTCTTGTAGGGCCGGTTTCGTGTTTGCAAATTCCTTTAGTTTTTGTTTGTCTTGGAAGCTTTTTATCTCTCCTTCTATTTTCTATGACACCCTAGCTGGATATAGTATTCTTGGCTGCATATCTTTCTCTGAAAAATTTTTCTCATATAGTGCTCTGAATATATCATGCCAGTCCTTTCTGGCCTGCCAGCTCTCTGTGGATAGGTCTGTTGCCAATCTAATGTTT
>NW_027406166.1:452-1757 GCF_003265705.2 Callorhinus ursinus | reverse complement strand
GAATTTCCTAACCCCTTGTCCAAGGCTTCTGTCACTGGATGGTTTTATGTTAACCTTCTTACTTTCTTCTGCTTCCCGTTCTTTTCGCGCACCAAAAACCCCCCCAATAAGCCCTGTCAATTATTTGCTTCTT
Organism: Callorhinus ursinus; assembly: GCF_003265705.2. Lineage (NCBI taxonomy): Eukaryota > Metazoa > Chordata > Mammalia > Carnivora > Otariidae > Callorhinus > Callorhinus ursinus. The sequence goes on along the minus strand of NW_027406166.1, from coordinate 1,624 downwards.
GAGTTTATAAGTAATTTCTTTTCCTTCCCTTCCTTCTTTCCTCCCTTTTCTCCTTCCTCCTTAGCTTCCTTTCTGCTTTCCTCCCTTCCCTTCCTTCCTGTTTAAAAAAACAAGGTTTTTCTCAGGGAGTGATTTCAACCAGTTCTTTATAGTCTACTGTAATCAAGGCCTGACTCTCCCTTTAATCCTCATCATTCCTCAAAGTCTCAAGTTCATCCCCTGGGGTTTGCTTTACAAGCATGATAGGCAGTGAGGATTGCAGACTTGTCAGGAGATAGGAGAAAGGCAAGAATGGGAATAGGAGAGGGTTAGGCAATTACTATTCCACACAGGTCTGAGGCTCTGCACCTTCTAACTGAGTGTCTTGGTTTCTAAATCTTATTTCCTGTCCTCAGAGTTGAGTGTCTTTACATTCAAAGTGGGAAGTATGCATTTAAATCATTCTGTCTGGTGCTTGGATCAAAGACCACTGTTTGTTTGTTTTTTTCTCCTTAATAGTCTATCTTGTATTGGCAGTCTTTGTTTCTGATTATTTAGAGGGTGACTCGTGTCTAGCTGTTGGATGAAAGGAGAGAAGAAAACTTCAGGAGCACGTGATGTGGGTAGGGGGTGTGGAGAAACTCATCCATTAATGCCTGAAGTCTTGCTGCATTGCAGATAGTCCTAAGAAGGCAAATGGGGCCTTAGGCAAGTGGGTGCCCTGCAGGATGATATTGCCCCAACAGTAATGTTTTCCCCAACTTGGGGGCATGTGATCTTTTTAGAGAAGCAGGTCTGGGCTAACTGTCCAGTTCTGGCTTTCCTGCTGTCTCTGTGATTTTCAGAGATCCTTACTTTCACCTTTGCAGCACCTTCAGAATGCTATTAAATAAGTTTTCTCTATTTGAAATACAACCACAGCAGAGACTATCAGCTCCCCTCTTACATACAAAGGGATTGCTTTTCATTTCCTTCCCTAATGCTTCTGTATGGTTGGTCTATTTCTGCAGCCTAGAAACCAGGTCTACTCTTCCTTCCTCTTTTCTTTTACCACTTTTCTTTTCCCACTATTTTGCATGGAAGCTGACTAAAGTGGAGGCTGTGGCTGCAGTGGGTCCAGAATGGGTGGGAATGGAATACCCCAGGACTTTGCCTTAGTGAAAGGGCAGGCCTGACTCTGCCTCCCCCCAACT
>NW_027406166.1:0-352 GCF_003265705.2 Callorhinus ursinus | reverse complement strand
GCTGAGTGGGCAGGTAGGTCTCTGGCCAGTCCATGGTCTTTTTATTATTATTATTTATTTATCAGAGAGAGAGAGAGAGAGCATGAGTGTGTGCACAAACAGGCGGAGCAGCAGGCAGAGGGAGAAGCAGGATCGCCATGGAGCAGGGAGTCCGATGTGGGACTCGATACCAGGATCCTGGAATCATGACCTAAGCCAAAGGCAGACGCTTAACCAACTGAGCCACCCAGACGTCCCAGTCCATGGTCTTTTCAGAGGGTGAGGCACTTGGCATTGTGGCACCTGGAAGAACTGCTAGTAGTGAGTAGTAAGAACCTCTAGTCAGCTTAGGAAGGCATGGAGCACATTTGCT
>NW_027406165.1:0-1757 GCF_003265705.2 Callorhinus ursinus | reverse complement strand
AAGAAAGCCTAAACCCAGCAGGAGAAGAGAAATCATAAAGATCAGAGAGCAGAAATCAATGAACTAGAAACCAAAAGAACAGTAGAACAGATCCACGAAACTAGGAGCTGGTTCTTTGAAAGAATTAACAAGATTGATAAACCCCTGGCCAGACTGATCAAAAAGAAAAGAGAAATGACCCAAATCAACAAAATCATGAATGAAAGAGGAGAGATCACAACCAACACCAAAGACATACAAACAATTATAAGAATATATTATGAGCAACTCTATGCCAGCAAATTAGAGAACCTGGAAGAAATGGGTGCATTCCTAGAGATGTATCAACTACCAAAATTGAACCAGGAAGAAATGGAAAACCTGAACAGACCTATAACCACTAAGGAAATTGAAGCAGTCATCAAAAATCTCCCAAGAAACAAAAACCCAGGGCCAGATGGCTTCCCAGGGGAATTCTATCAGACATTTCAAGAAGAATTAATACCTATTCTCCTGAAACTGTTCCAAAAAATAGAAACGGAAGGAAAACTTCCAAACTCATTTTATGAGGCCAGCATTACCTTGATCCCAAAACCAGACAAAGACCACATCAAAAAGGAGAATTACAGACCAATATCCTTGATGAACATGGATGCAAAAATTCTCACCAAAATACTAGCCAATAGGATCCAACAGTACATTAAAGGAATATTCACCACGACCAAGTGGGATTTATCCCTGGGCTGCAAGACTGGTTTAACATCCGCAAATCAATCAACGTGATACAATACATTAACAAAAGAAAGAACAAGAATCATATGATCCTCTCAATAGATGCAGAAAAAGCATTTGACAAAGTATAGCATCCTTTCTTGATCAAAACTCTTCAGAGTATAGGGATAGAGGATACATACCTCAATATCATAAAAGCCATCTATGAAAAACCTACAGTGAATATCATTCTCAATGGGGAAAAGCTGAGAGCTTTTCCCCTAAGGTCAGGAACGCGGCAGGGATGTCCACTCTCACCACTGCTATTCAACATAGTATTAGAAGTCCTAGCCACAGCAATCAGACAACAAAAAGAAATCAAAGGCATCCAAATCAGCAAAGAGGAAGTCAAACTCTCACTCTTTGCAGATGATAAGATACTATATGTGGAAAACCCAAAAGACTCCACCCCAAAACTGCTAGAACTCATACAGGAATTCAGTAAAGTAGCAGGCTATAAAATCAATGCACAGAAATCAGTGGCATTCCTATACACCAACAACAAGACAGAAGAGAGACAAATCAAGGAGTCGATCCCATTCACAATTGCACCCAAAACCATTAGATACCTAGGAATAAATTTAACCAAAGAGGCAAAGGATCTGTACTCAGAAAACTATAAAATACTCAGGAAAGAAATTGAGGAAGACACAAAGAAATGGAAAAACGTTCCATGCTCATGGATTGGGAGAACCAACATTGTGAAGATGTCAATGCTACCTAGAGCAATCTACACATTCAATGCAATCGCCATCAAAATACCATCCACTTTTTTCAAAGAAATGGAACAAATAATCCTAAAATTTGTATGGAACCAGAAGAGACCCCGAATAGCCAGAGGAATATTGAAAAAGAAAGCAAAGCTCTCGGCATCACAATTCCGGACTTCCAGCTCTATTACAAAGCTGTCATCATCAGGGGCGGAGCAAGATGGCGGAGGAGTAGGAGACCTAGATTTCCTCTGGTCTCAGGAATTCAGCTGAATAGGGATCAAACCATTCTGAACA
>NW_027406164.1:1483-1758 GCF_003265705.2 Callorhinus ursinus | reverse complement strand
CTGTAATTCTCCTTTTTAATGGCGTCTTTGTCTGGTTTGGGGATCAATGTAATGGTGGCCTCATAAAATGAGTTTGGAAGTTTTCCTACCATTCTTAATTTTTGGAACAGTTTCAGGAGAATAGGTATTAATTCTTCTTTAAATGTCTGAAAGAATTCCCCTGGGAAGCCATCTGGCCGTGGGCTTTTGTTTCTTGGGAGATTTTTGATGACTGCTTCAATGTCCTTAGTGGTTATAGGTCTGTTCAGGTTTTCCATTTCTTCCTGGTTCAGTTT
>NW_027406164.1:0-1383 GCF_003265705.2 Callorhinus ursinus | reverse complement strand
CGTTGATCTGTTCTACTGTTCTTTTGGTTTCTATTTCATTGATTTCTGCTCTGATCTTTATTATTTCTCTTCTCCTGCTGGGTTTAGGCTTTACTTGCTGTTCTTTCTCCAGCTCCTTTAGGTGTAGGGTTAGATTGTGTATTGAAGACCTTCCTTGTTTCTTGAGAAAGGCTCGTATTTCTTCTTTTTCTTTTTAATTTATTTATTGTTATGTTAATCACCACATATTACATAATTTGTTTTGGTGTACTGTACCATGATTCCTTGTTGGTTCATAACACCCAGTGCTCCATGCAGAATGTGCCCTCCTCAATACCCATCCCCAGGCTAACCCATCCGCCCACCCTCCTCCCCTCCAGAAACCTCAGTTAGTTTTTCAGAGTCCATCATCTCTCCTGGTTCGTCTCCCCCTCAGACTTACTCCCCTTCATTCTTCCTCTCCTGCTATCTTCTTCTTTTTCTTTTTTCTTAAAATAGGTTGCGTTAGTTGTTTCAGAGGTACAGATCTGTGATTCAACAGTCTTACACAATTCACAGCGCGCACCGGAGCACATATCTTCCCCAATGTCTATCACCCAGCCACCCCATCCCTCCCACCCCCGACCACTCCAGCAACGCTCAGTTTGTTCCTGAGATTAAGAATTCCTCATATCAGTGAGGTCATATGATACATGTCTTTCTCTGATTGACTTATTTCGCTCAGCATAACACCCTCCAGTTCCATCCGTGTCGTTGGAAATGGCAAGATCTCCTTTCTTTTGAGGGCTGCATAATATTCCATTGTGTATATATACCACACCGTCTTTATCCATTCATCTGTCGAAGGACATATTCCTCTTTCCACAGTTTGGCTATTGTGGACATTGCTGCTATAAAATTTGGGGTGCACGTACCCCTTCGGGTCCCTACATTTGTATATTTGGGGTAAATACCCAGTAGTGCAATTGCTGGATCCAATGGTAGCTCTAATTTCCACTGTTTGAGGAACCTCCACACGGTTTTCCAGAGGGGTTGCCCAAGCTTGCATTCCCACCAACAGTGTAGGGGGGTTCCCTTTTCTCCACTTCCTTGCCAACATCTGTCGTTCCCTGACTTGTTAATTTTAGCTATTCTGACGGGTGTGAGGTGGTATCTCATGGACGTTTCGATTTGGATTTCCCTGATGCCGAGCGATGTGGAGCACTTCTTCATGTGCCTGTTGGCCATTTCGATGTCTTCTTTGGAAAAATGTCTGTTCCTGTCTTCTGCCCATTTCTTGATTTGATTATTTGTTCTTTGGGTGTTGAGTTTGATACGTTCTTTATAGATTTTGGATCCTAGCCCTTTATCCGATATATCATTTGCAAATATTTTCTCCCTTTCTGTCGGTTGTCCTTGGGTTTT
>NW_027406163.1:0-1758 GCF_003265705.2 Callorhinus ursinus | reverse complement strand
TGTGTTATGAAGAAACAATGAATCATGGAACAGTGCACCAAAAACTAATGATGTAATATATGGTGATTAACATAACAATAAAAATTTAAAAAAATGAAAAAAATAGTAGTGATGTAATATATGGTGATTAACATAAGAATAAAAAAATTAAAAAAAAAGAAAATTCACTCTGTTTTACTAGACAAATATAGGTGAATATTGCATAAAATCCAATCAACAATTTATCTTGTGTTTGTTCCTTTGTAAAAATGAAGTTAAGGAACTCACATGTGCATTAATAATTTGATTTTCACTTGCTTATTTTTTCTTGTACATTACTAATTTTTCATAGAAAAGATAAACACTTTACTATATACTTGTTGCTAAAAAAAAGTAATAGCTCACACTTTCATGATTCCAAATAGTTTTGCCCAGCCACAACCGTCCCTCACTCTCTGATAGAAGACGGCAAAGACAAATTCAGCCCGAACAGACCCACCTGCAGTCTTCTGAGAGAGTTTCACTAGCTCAAATATTGTAATCTTGAAAAACATATAAGGGATGTCTAAGTGGTTGAGTTACAGCTGGAAAGATAGGAACATGGGATGTGACCCAAGACTCTAAGACTGACTCTCAAAGATACCTATACACCATTTAATATTATTAGTAAGGTAAGTATCACTAACCTCATGAGGGATGGGGGGGGAATTCCAAGGGATTTCTTTTTCATTTCCCTAAAATAGGAAGTAATACACCACAAAATATTTTAACTCAAATGCTGTGGGTGTTTTCTCTGAGGCAGACAAAATTGTCTTCCCTTACAAAGCTGCCTGAATTCCTTACTACATTAATTAAAAGAAAGTGGCAGTTATGTGATGTTTCTTTAACTGCTGTACCAGCTCTTGTTCAACATTCTCCTAGAAGTAAAAAGGGATAGGAGATAAGGGGCAAAAATAGAGAATTCATAAACCAAGAAGTTTGGAGATTTATGGCTTGATTTTCTTCCTAGTGGAAAAGAGGGAATGAAGACCCCATCACTCCTGGGTTTTATCCCAAAGACAGAGATGTAGTGAAAAGAAGGGCCATAGGCACCCCGATGTTCATAGCAGCAATGTCCGCAATAGCCAAACTGTGGAGAGAGCCAAGATGCCCTTCAACAGATGAATGGATAAAGAAGATGTGGTCCATAGATGTTGGCGGGGATGTGGAGAAAGGGGAACCCTCCTACACTGTTGGTGGGAATGCAAGCTGGTGCAACCACTCTGGAAAACAGTATGGAGGTTCCTCAAACAGTTGAAATTAGAGCTACCGTTCGATCCAGCAATTGCACTACTGGGTATTTACCCCAAAGATACAAATGTAGGGACCCGAAGGGGTACGTGTACCCCAATGTTTATAGCAGCAATGTCCACAATAGCCAAACTGTGGAAAGAGCCAAGATGCCCATCGACAGATGAATGGATAAAGAAGCTGTGGTATATATACACAATGGAATATTATGCAGCCGTCAAAAGGAATGAGATCTTCCCATTTGCAACGACGTGGATGGAACTGGAGGGTGTTATGCTGAGTGAAATAAGTCAATCAGAGAAAGACATGTATCACATGACCTCACTGATATGAGGAATTCTTAATCTCAGGAAACAAACTGAGTGTTACTGGAGTGGTCGGGGGTGGGAGGGATGGGATGGCTGGGTGATAGACTTTGGGGAGGGTATGTGCTACGGTGAGCGCTGTGAATTGTGCAAGACTGTTGAATCACAGATCTGTACTTCTGAA
>NW_027406162.1:0-1759 GCF_003265705.2 Callorhinus ursinus | reverse complement strand
CTCACCCAGCCTGTGACCGAGCGTTTCTATCTCTGGCACCCAACCCCGTGTGGAGTCTCCAAACCCAGCAGATCCCTGTGGTGCGCCCCCGCGCCGCTCCTCCCCGGGGAGGAAGGGGAGTCTCCCCGGATCTGCCGCCTGTTGGGTCCCTGCTGGAGGCGCAGTGGCCCGACTGTGCTGCGGATCACAGTTTATGGCAACCCCGAGCTGAGAGCCCGCGCCTTGGCTCCGTCTCTGCAGCCGGCTTCCCCGCTCCGATACCTGGGAACTCTGCTGCAGTCAGGCACCCCCGGTCTTTCTGTGACCCCAAGGGTCCTGCGACCACACTGTCCCGGGAGGATTCCACCCCCTGCTTAGCCACTGGAGCGACGTCCCTCCCTGGAGCCGACTTCTAAAAGTTCCGATTTTGTGCTCCGCGGCTCTATCATTTGCCAGAAGCGGCCGATGGAGGTCCCCTCCCCCGCCGTCTATCCTCCTGAATATCGCCTTGGATTCACTTCTCCGCACGTCCTACCTTCCAGTAAGTGGTCGCTTTTCTGTTCAGAGAGTTGTTGCTACTCTCTTCTTTGATCTCCTGTTGAGTTCGTAGGTGTTCAGAATGGTTTGATCCCTATTCAGCTGGATTCCTGAGACCAGACGAAATCTAGGTCTCCTACTCCTCCACCATCTTGCTCCCTTCCCTCTATGCCATCTATTTCTATATCATCTATTTCTATCTATCCTATTGGTGATGTTTCTCTGGAGAATCCTAATATGTATGCTTACCGACATGCTTTTTTTCTTAACAGGACAATATATTAAGGTCATTGGCTTGTCTTCTATGTGTCCTGTCAACTAACTTCTTGGTATTTTTTTGTGCATAAATGCACCTTAATTTTTCTAGGCCGTTTTGTCTTGCTAAAACTTTAGATCAGTGCAAATGTTTGACTTTTCTACATTAGGTCATAACTATTCTTTGAGATAATTCTTTGCCTGTATCTGTGATAGTTTTCTTAAAATCTTAAAAACATGAAATATAAAAAAATATTTAATAGATGTTTTTAGGATTTATTTATTTATTTGCGAGAGAGTGTGTATATTTTCCTGGGTCGGGGGGGACAGGGTGCAGAGGGAGAGGGAGAGAGAAACCCAAGCTGACTCTGCACTCAGCACAGAGCCCAATGCAGGGCTCAATGTCACAACCCTGAGATCATGACCTGAGCTGTAACCAAGAGTCAGACGTTTAACTGACTGTGCCACCCAGGCTCCCCAAACACAAAAAATATGAAAAAAATTTTTATACAGATTACTATATTTCCTCCAGAAGTATCAAGCCATTTTGAACTTCCGTCAGCAATGTTTGAGAATGCCCAGTTCCTTGCAATTTCTTTACATAACTTAAAAACATATATATTTGCCATTTTTTTTGTATTTGCTATTTTGATAGATGAAAAACAAAATGGAAATTTAGTTATAGCAAAGCAGGGGAGAGATAGATATTCAGGGAGACCAAAAAACAAGTTTGGAATGAAATTCCACAATAGTACCTTTAATTTGCATTTTTCATTTGGTTATTTTCTATTTTAAATAGACCATCAAGGTTAGCAGCCCCTCTAGACTGATTTGTAATCTTACACCATGTTAGCCATGCTGTCAGTACCTTGTGCATATATATTTTATGTAACAAACAGCTCTCTACTTTCTACAGATCACTTGGGCAATTTATAAACATTAATTGAAGTTCATGCTTCCCTGTTTTTAAAGCTTCTCTGCAGAAGAA
>NW_027406161.1:0-1759 GCF_003265705.2 Callorhinus ursinus | reverse complement strand
GCAACGTGCTACATTTTCACTGTGGAGTTTGGTCTCTGTGAACAAGACGGGCAGTTGCGAGTCTTTGGTGCTGCATTACTTTCTTCTATCAGTGAACTTAAGCCTTCACTTTCTGGACATGCCAAAGTAAAGCCCTTTTATCCCAAGATTACCTGCAAACATGAGTCTCTCATCATAAATTTTCAGAATGTCTACATTGTATCTGAAAGTTTTGAAGATGCAAAGGAGAAGATGAGAGAATTTACCAAAACAATTAAGCGTCCATTTGGAGTGAAGTATAATCCATACACACGGAGTATTCAGATCTTGAAAGACACCAAGAGCATAACCAGCGCCATGAATGAGCTGCAGCATGATCTCGATGTCATCAGTGATGCACTTGCGAAGGTCAGCAGACAGCCAAGCATCTGATGCTGAGAGTGTGAGTGTCAATTCAGAGGCCTGTGGGTCAGCTCCTGCTTTTCTTGAAGACCTGGTTGTGGAGGGACAGCCCTCAAACAATATTCTCTACTCCTATTCCTTAATTAGTCCTTTGGAAATTTGTGCCTGAATACTGTATACCACTACCTATTATTTTCTTGGTAACGGCTTTAGTGAAATATGATTCATATACCATACAAAAAAAAAGTTGCATGCTCCACCCACTGAGCCAGCCATGTGCCCCAAAAGTTTTGGGTTTTGACAAATGCATAGTGGCAGGTATAAATCATGAAAATGTCATGGAATTCACTCGCAGATCCTTATATCATCTCTAGTTTTACCTTTTCCAGAATCTCCTACAAATCGGGTCACTCAGTGTGCAGCCTTTTCAGACTGGATTCTTTCACTTAGAAAAATACATGTAAAGTTCATCCATGTGATTGTATGGGATGATGGTTCATTTCTTTTTATTGCTGAATAGATTAACAGGAGAAAAACAAGTCAAAGTTTAATATCATGCATATGTCCTGTATTCATGGGAGATACCCAGGAAAATGAAGTAATTCCTTGAAGTGGCCCAGCCCTCACCCTAAATGCTATCTTCAGCTAAAGACCAAAAGATTTTGGGTGGTGGGAAGGTCAGTTAAGGGATGTTCTCAGGTGAGCACAGTAAATGAGGGTATGGTTGTTACACAGCTTTAAGTCTGTGCCTTCTCTTCTGGTAAGAGTTTCTTGAGATTTAGTAATTCTGTTCCTGATACAGTGCGAGACAGGCTTACAAATGGGGTGTTCCTTTATAAGTGTACATTTCACTCACCAAATGGCAAATTTACCCAGTTTTCAGAGATTCTCCCATGTCTGGCGTTTCTTAAAATTAATCAGCCCAAATATCCCTTGTGCCAAAGAGGTATAATTTGCATGGCATATTCTGCTTCCTTCACATGGATGCACTTAGTTTGCTTATGGATTCATTTATGGAAGGACATTCTGGTTTCTTTAACTTTGTAACCATTATGAATAGAGCTACCGTGCATAACTGCATGTGAGTTTTTGTTCGGAAATAGTTTTTCAAAGCAGTTGCTAAATACTAGAAGTGCAATTGTTGGATCTTAACATAAGACTTACTTAGGTTTGGAAAAAATGGCCAAAATGTCTTCTGAAGGGACAGTTGCTGCCATTCCTCACCTTCCAGCAATTGGAGTTCTTGTTTTTGGAGTTTAGTATTTGTGATAGGTGTGCAGTGCTGTCTCACTGTTCTTTAAATTTGCACTTTCCTAATGATGATGTCAAACATATTTTTGTATGCTTATTTTGTATCTGTATATCTTCTTTGTCCAGG
>NW_027406160.1:0-1759 GCF_003265705.2 Callorhinus ursinus | reverse complement strand
CTGGTCTCAGGAATTCAGCTGAATAGGGATCAAACCATTCTGAACACCTACGAAGTCAACAGGAGACCGAAGAAGAGAGTAGCAACAACTCTCTGAACAGAGAAGCGACCACTTACTAGAAGGTAGGACGTGCGGAGAAGTGAATCCGAGGCGATAGTCGGGAGGAAAGATGGTGGGGGAGGGGGCCTCCGCCGCTTCTGGCAAGTGATAGAGCAGCAGAGCACAAAATCAGAACTTTTAGAAGTCGGCTCCACTGAGGGATGTCACTCCAGTGCCTAAGCTGGGGGTGGAACCCTCGTGGGACAGTGTGGTCTCAGGACCCTCGGGGTCACAGAAAGACCGGGGGTGCCTGAGTGTGGCAGAGCTCCCAGGTATCAGAGCGGGGAAGCCGGCTGCAGAGACGGAGCTGAGGCGCGGGTTCTAAGCTTGGGGTGGCCATAAACTGTGATCCGCAGCCCAGTCGGGCCACTGCTCCTCCAGCAGGGACCCAACAAGTGGTAGATCTGGGGAGACTCCCCTGCCTCCCCAGGGAGGAGCAGCACCGGAGCACAGCGCAGGTTTGGAGACTCCACACGGGGTCGGGTGCCAGAGATAGAAATGCTTGGTCACAGGCCGGGTGAGCACGGAGTGTGGTCGGAGACCAGGGAGGCGAAAGTGACTGCTTTTCTCTGGGGGCGCACTGAGGAGCGGGGCCCGAGTTCTCAGCTCCTCTGGGTGGAGATTGAGAGGCCACCATTTTCAACCTGGTCCTCCAAAGCTGTACTGAGAGCTTGCAAGGAACAAAAGCTCCCAAGAGCAAAACCGAGCAGCTTGCTTAGCCAAGACCGACAAGGGTGGGGCAATTCCACCTCCGGCAAAGACATTTAGGAACGATGGCAACAGGCCCCTCCCCCAGAAGATCCGCACAAACAGCCAGCAAGCCAAGACCAAGTTTACTGATCAAGGAGAACGGGAGAATTCCAGGGCTAGGGGAATACTGCACGTAGAATTCATGGCTTTTTACCATGATTCATTAGTTTTTCAAAGTTAATGTTTTTAACTGTTTTTTTTTTAATTTTTCTTTTTCCCTTTTGCAAGCAACATCTTATCAATCACTTTTTTAAAAAAAACATTTTTTATTTTTCATTTTTAGAGTGATATATTATCCCTTCATAGTAGTTACCGTTATTTTTGGCATATATATATGAGTTGTCCTCTCTTTAAAATTTTGAGATACAGTTTCTTCTGACAGATGAAAATATACCCTAAATCACTAGTGTATGGCTTTGTTCTAGTCTCCTGCCTGATCACATTCTCTCCCTTTCTTTTTCTTTTTTTTTTAAATCTTCTTCTTTCTTTTTTCAAACAACTTCTTATCTTATCAATTCCTTTTATAAAATCTTTTATAATTTACATCTTTACAGTCATCTTCCATCCCTTCATTGTATCAACCCTTATTTTGTACATATATAAGTCTTTCTTCCTTTAAAATTTAGGAGACACTTTTTTCCAACTGACCAAAACGCCCAAAATCTAGTGTATGGCACTGATCTAGGCACTAGCCTCATCATATTTGATCATATTCTGTTTTTTTTGTTCTGTTTTTGTTTTTATCTTTTTTTATTGTTTCGTTTTTCTTTCTTTCCCTTTCTTTTCCCCTGGTGTCAGGTCTTTTCTGATTTCAATAGAGTATATTTGCTTGGGACGTTGTTAACCTGTTAGCATTTTGTTCTCTCATTCATCTATTCTCCTCTGGACAAAATGACAAGATGAAAAAAAT
>NW_027406159.1:0-1760 GCF_003265705.2 Callorhinus ursinus | reverse complement strand
GGCTCTCACCCACGGTACACTGTACCCGCCTTCCTCCCTCAGAGAGGTCGGCGCTAGCTAAGGCACGGTTTCTCCACATGGATTATGCTTTGAGTTAGTACGCTAGCAATTAGACCTGCCTGCAGAAGTGCACGCCTGCTTTCCTGAACCAAGCGGGGAGTCGAGGCCTGCGTTCTGCCGCAGCCAGAGTCTCCCTCAGGAAACGGTTTGGGACTCACTTGCAGTGCTCTCACGCACGCAGCCGGGGAAGATGGGATCATTGCCCTGCCTTTCAAGCACACCCACTGGAAGTGCTTCCACCGCCAGCAAGAGTGACGCTAGTCAAGCTACCACACGGTCCCTCTACACTGCCGCTTCTCCGAGTAAGTCCGCTAGCCATCAGACCTCCAGGCAAAGCGGGGCTGCAGAGCTGGCTCCCTGAGACAAGGGGCGAGTCGTGTTCTGCCTTCTGGCCGATTCCGAGTCTCCCTCAGAATATGCTTCCAGAAGCCCAGGCCGTGATCCCACACACCCTCGCGGCCATAGGCCTCCAGTGTCAGGAAAGGCTACTTGAAGAGGAAGAACGGGTTCTCTCCAGTGTTGTCTTTTCGAGGGGGTGGCTGCCTTTACGCCTGCACGCACACACGGGGCCACGCGACTGACCTCATTAAATAAGTGGTGGGTGAGAACTGTCTGTTGCACGCTCCTATTTCTCACTCGGTGTCACGGATGGGACCCGTTCCCCGGTCCCTCCTCCTCGAACGCTGTCAAATCCCTCCAGGTTCAAGATCAGCAATGCTAGCTAAATTTCGGTAACTCTACTGCTTGCATTCTTCGTGGTAGTGGCCGGGTCCCTAAGGCATCCAGGCACACAGGGTTCAGCGGTGCTAACCTCCCCAAACAAGAGGGTGTTCCAGAGCAGCCTTCCTTCACAAGCCTCTTTCTCTGTCAGGGTAACATCCAGGTCCGGTTCCGCCTGCTATCAGCAAAACACACAACGCCTGAAGTTTGCGCTCAGGAAGGGCATTCCTGGCTGAGGCCCGGTGTCCTCTAACGTTGTGTTCCTTGGCGCTAAGGTGGATAGCACTTAGGACGGAACGCACAGAGGGGCCGGGGGCAGACGCTCCGGCCTCGCGAAAGAGGAGTTGTGTTGAGAGGTGCCTTGGGCCCACTGCTTCTTTCTCCCTTGGAGGTCGGCCCGGACCCACTCCCCAGGTTGGCACACCAGCACAGTTGAAGAGGAGGCTGCCCTGATGAGAGGCTCCATGGGGGGAACCTGGGCTTCCTTCCGCGCTTGTTTCTTCCAAGGCAGGGTTGAGCCCTGAGCTTTCAAACCACACGTCGAGCGGTGGTGTTAGCTTCATGTACCAAGAGCCGTACCGAGGGGTGCCTGCCTTGCGCAACGTCCTGCTTCTCCCTCGCTTTTACGAACGGGAGCCCTGTGCCAGACTCTCACCCACGGTACACTGGACTCGGCTTCCTCCCTCAGAGTTCGTCAGTAGCTAAAGCAGGGTTTCTCCACACGGGTCCTGCTTCGAGTTTGTACGCTAGCAATTAGACCTTCCTGCAGAAGTGCAGGGCCGCTTTCCAGAAACAAGCGGGGAATCGTGTTCTGCCTTCTGCCGCGATCAGAATCTCTGCCAGGAAACGATTTGGCACTCACTTGCAGTGCTCTCACGCATGCACCCCACAGAGGAGGGGGTCGTTGCCCAGTCTCTCGCGCAGACCCACTGAAAGTGCTTCCACCGTCCGCAAGAGTGACGCTAGTCTAGCTACCTCCC
>NW_027406158.1:0-1760 GCF_003265705.2 Callorhinus ursinus | reverse complement strand
TTTATTACTTACTGAGATTTTTTAGATTCTGTCTAATCTTACATTGTATGTCACCAGCCAAAAGTTCTCTAAAAGAACTTTTAGAGACCCAGAGCATTGGACAAAATCCAATACCCATTTATGATAAAAGCTTCTGAGACCCAGACTCCAGCAAAACGTAAACGAAAGACAGCTTTACCTGAGAGAAGCTGCCACCAGAGCCAGCTGTCACTCACTTTGTCCTTCGTGTTCTACATCCCAAGCACAGCTATTCTACCCACAAAGCACCCCCCCCTTCTGAACCTTCACAATACTCCTAGTTCACAGTATTTCTGCACAACCACTGATTTCCATTAAAGGTTTCATGTAAATAAAATGTGTCTCCTAAAATTCTTATTATATATAGTTTAGGCACATTAAAGGTACTAATACAAACAGGAACTACCTTATACATCTCTTGAATCTTCCTGAGTGCCTAGATAAATAATTTTAAAAATAAACAGAGTAAATTACAATCCTTCCCACTTCTGGTTCCTTAACCTCCATGAGGCCCAGTCACGGCAAAGGGGAAACACTTTGAATAGGATGAAAGAGAAGTTTAAATTAGACTGGACTTGATTTTTCAATATGTGAGAGTGACCGTAAAACTATTAGATGAGCCAAAGTTGTCACCAAAGGAGGGGAACAGAGATCCAACAAAGGATCCTTGCAAGCAGCAGTGGGAGAAAATGAAACTGCTTTACAACTATTTCCTACCAAGTTTACCCACACAATAACCAGTTAAGTACAACCTCTGAATGATACTAAGTCTTCCTTCCAGGAGAGGAACAGCTCTCCACTAATTATCTTCTTTGATTTTTTTAAATCAGAGTAGTTTTCCTCATATAGATCAGGTACATGTTTTGTTAGGTAGCACTTTTTTCTTCATGCTAATGTTAATGGTGTATTTTTAATTTCAAATTCCAATTTTTCATCCTGGTATACAGGACAGCAACGGACTTTTGTGTATTAACGTTGTATCTTAATGTCTTGCTATAATCTATTAGTCCCAGGAGTTCTATTGTTGTTATTAACTTTCTGGGATTGTCTACCTAGACTATCATGTCATCTCTGAATGAAGACAGTTTGCTTTTTCTCTCCCCAATTTGTAAACCTATCAGGTCCTTTCCTTTTCTCACTGCATTAGCTAGGACTTCCACAAAAAAGCAGTGATAAAAGGGGACATCCTTGCCTTCTTTCTGATCTTAGTTGGAAAGCTTTTGGTTTCTTCATTAGTGTGATATTAGCTGTAGATATTTTGTGGATGTTCTTTATCAAGCTGAGGAAGTTCCCCTCTATTCTTGGTTTATTGAGAGCTTTTATCATAAATGGGTATTGGATTTTGTCAAATGCTCTCTCCGATAGGATATTAATAGGATTATATGCTATTTCTTCTTCAGTCTGTTGATGTGATGGATTACACCAAGTGATTTCTGAATGTAGAACCAGCCTTGCATACTTGGAATAAATCCCATTTGGTCGTGGTGTATAATAATTCTTTTGATATGCTACTGGATTTAGTTTGCTAATATTTTCTTGCAGAACTGTGCATTTATGCTCACACAACAGATACTGGTCTGTAGTTTTCCTTTATTGCAATGTTTTTGTCCAATTTTAGTATTAAGGTAACGCTGGCGTCCTAGAATGAGCTAGAAGTGTTCGCTCTGCTTCTATTTTCTGTTCGAGATTACAGAAAATTGGTATCACATCTTCCTTAACCATTTGGTAGAATTCACCGGTGA
>NW_027406157.1:0-1760 GCF_003265705.2 Callorhinus ursinus | reverse complement strand
GGTGAACAACGACCTGGGACAATGGTCCGGGTGGTGTCGGAGGTCTTGCCTGGAAATCCCCAGCACCTGTTTCTCGGGATGCCTGTGGTGTCAACCCCTCTGTCAGGGAGGAGGACATGTCTGCCACCTGCCTCTCTATGTCCTCCGTGGCCTTCTGCAAAGACAGGGCCCGGTAGCCGGCCCCGTGGCATCACAGCCCTGCACGGCCATCCGCACTATCCTCCTGCCCAGTCCCCATGCTGCTCCCAGATCAGACACGCAGCTGTGCGTGCACAGCCCTGCACCCAGGATGCAGTGACTCATCCCTGCAGGGTTATCGGGATAAACCTTGGGCAGAAGGGACAGAGCCCACACACTCCATCCCATACAGCCAGACTTGACCTTGAACATGACCTGTCCACTGGGTGTCTGACCCCTCATCAGCCTGCTCCTGCTCGGGGTGGCCCCAGCCCCATGACCCCTCTTTACAAACACACTCACACACACACGCACACACTCACACACAAACACACACATACAGAAAGACACTCACCCCCATCCATACACGTGCACACACACACACACTCACATACAGACGCAGACACACACACACACTCACACAAACACGCACATACTCTCTCACACACACAGACACACACAGAAA
This sequence comes from Callorhinus ursinus, assembly GCF_003265705.2. Lineage (NCBI taxonomy): Eukaryota > Metazoa > Chordata > Mammalia > Carnivora > Otariidae > Callorhinus > Callorhinus ursinus. The sequence continues at coordinate 1,117 of NW_027406157.1, read as the reverse complement.
CACAAATACGCACACTCACACAGACACACACCCCATCCACACACACACACACACACACGTACACAAACACTCACACACAGACACACACAGTCACACACACACACAAAGGGAGGACACCTGGGGCTACAAAGGTCAGATCGGAGCAAGTGGGGCTGGGTGGCCTGCTGTGGGCCTCCTGGTGTTACCTTTCTGTGCTTCCGGCCAAATGGCAGGAGGTGGTGGGGAGCCCTGACATGAAATCCCCAGCGGTGGACAGCGTCTGCAGGGCACGCTTTCTTCTGCCCGCAGCCTCCAGACTTGGCAGGCAGCATGTGAACATCTTGGTAGGAGGATCTCCAACGAAATAAGCTGAGCAGGGGGCTGTCTGGAATGTGGGTGCCTGGTTACTGGGGTTCCAAATTCTGTTGGGCTCTGTTGTCAGGGAATTGAGGTCACCACTGCCTGGGGTCCCCTTACTCAAATTCCTCCTCACACAAGGACCCCCAGGGGACCACCTTCCCCGCTGTTCAATGCTCACCCTCCCCCCATGCCCCATCCATACAGTGACACCCACACAGCCCACCCACAGCCCCCAGGGAGGCCTAGGTGCAGCCGGTGTCCCCACTGTGATGGCACAGAGGTGGGTTCAGACCGGGCTCCTGCGCTTGCCCAGGGCTGTGACCCTGGACAGACCCCGTGCCTCTCAGGGCCTCCCCAGGCTCCCCATCTGCACATTGGTGTATTCTGGCTTCTACTTCTAGGGACGCCATCAGGGATAGGACCTCTACACACGTTCCATACCTGCCTTCACAGGAGGCTGGTGCATACTTGGCAATGCAAGAATGAGCCAGGAGCTTGGCTTGGCATGGAACACAGCTCAGAGGGGCTTGGGTCTGCTCTGTGGTCCAAGCAAAGCCACCAGCCTCCTTCCTGTGTCCCAGCCCCCGTGGAAAGGTAGTAATGAACTGATTCTGAGCTTGCCCTCTCACAACACAGACTTCCAGGGGCTCCCATTAGGGTTAGGCTTAGGTCCCTGGGCCTCGTCTGTGCCCGTGTGCTGGGCAGTCCCCACAGTGGCCCTTGGCACCCCTGAATCCTGGTCACACATCACTGTGGAATATCCTCCCCTCCAGGGTGG
>NW_027406156.1:0-1760 GCF_003265705.2 Callorhinus ursinus | reverse complement strand
AAGAGCTACATGTTGGCTAATTGAACATAATTAAACACACACACACAAATAACAAACAAAACATTGAGATTTAGTATTTTTCTGTAACTTTTAGACTATAAAAGCAATGCATTCCTAAATAAATATGCTTTTGACCATGAAAAAATTAGTAGAGCTACAGCCACCTCCCTCCCACATTCAAGTCCATCAGCCCTGCGGGCAAGTAGCACAGAGGGCACCGATGAGCATGAGCTCTTGGGCAGAGGGAGAGCAGCGGGCACTGGATTCCTGGGGGTCCCGAATGGCTCACAGGGCACCAGCGCTGATGGTGGGCATTTGGCTTTTGTTTCCTGTCAGGGCAGGTGTCTCCTGTGTGCCTGCCTCTCCCCATGGGGACAGCTGGCCTTTGAGCCAGGACAGGGCTCTTGCCAATACCCTCAGGAGCACTTCCTCACCTCACCCCCTCTTCCTCCCTGATCCAGCTTCCCATGTTCTGACCAGTACCCAAACCTGAGCAGAGTAAGTGCTCAAGGTTTGGGGGTCCTCCCAGGATCTGTGGGGGTTCACCAGCTCATCCCCACCAGGAACTGCACTTGAGATGCACTAACTGGAGCCTCCTTTCCTGTCATCTGGAGAGATGGGCAAAACAAGAGGGCAGAGGACCTGGGTACAACGAGGCTAGCAGCACAGTTAACTGCCTGATTGGTGAAAGCCTTTGCTAGAGGTGGGAAAACTCTCCTGGGGTCGTCCTCTGCCTTTTACAACCCTAGTCATTGATTAAATTCCATGGAATGTGCTTTCCCCTATCTATGCCTTTATCTACTGCAGACATTCTTACTGTTTATGACCTCAAGTGGAAACTGGATAAAAGGTAGGTCTGATAAAAGGTTACTGCTGAGACTACTGGCTGTCATAACCAGATGCAGTCAGCCTGGTCAGTGCAGGAGACAGGACCACTTCCGTGCCCAGGACTCACACTTCAGGGTTGTTTGTTCTCCACTAGGTTTGCCACTGTCATCTGGTTGGAGCTGGTGAAGAAAGCACTGGAGGCCGGCTCCAGTTTTAGTCTTTAGCTGAGATAAGTGGTGTGGTGGAGGGGGGGAGGGGCTCTGATAGTGTTTTCTAGTTCTCCCTTAACTTAAAAAATAGTTAAGTTGGCAAACAGGTAGTGGGTGGTTTTTTTTTCCTTGGGTCTTGGTAATACAGACTATCAATGCATTTAGCCCCTTCACCAGAGGCTAAAAATGCTAACTTCAATTGTTTCTCCTGGTACCCTAGAATCAGAAGAAAGGGTTGAAATAGTAGAGATTCTGTTGTACTTGGGTGGAGTTAACTGTTAAATAAAAGAGATGAGCTTAAAATTGCTACTGAATATATATATATCACATCTTCTCTCTCCATTCATATGCCCACGGACACCTGGTCTCTTTCCATATATTGGTTATTGTGGACATTTCTCTTATAATCTTTGGGGATACAATTGCCTCTTTGAATCATAATGTTTCTATCCTTTGGAGAAATACCGAGTATTGCATTTGCTGGGTCATAACGTAGTTCTATATTTTTTTTTGAGATTGGTAAGATTTATTTGAGAGAGCAAGCATAAGGTGGAGAGGGGCAGCAAGCAGAGGGAAAGCAGATTCCCCGCTGAGCAGGGCTCCTATTGTGGGGCTCGATCCCAACCCTGGGACCATGACCTGAGCTAAAGGCAGATGCTAAATCGACTGAGCCACGCAGATGTCTCAGGTAGTTCTATTTTTCACTTTTTGAGGAATGTCCAA
>NW_027406155.1:807-1761 GCF_003265705.2 Callorhinus ursinus | reverse complement strand
GCACCCACATTCTTAGCTGTACTTCTTCATTTCTATACTTACTGTCTCCTTGCTGTAAGAAAACCATTGTGCTAAATTCTTTAAATAAATGACTTCACTTCAACCTTAAAAGTGGAAAAAATTTATTTTTAATATCATTTATTTCTTTTGAGAGAGAGAGAGTAAGCAAGCAAGCATGTGAGCAGAGTGGGGAGGGGCAGAGAGAGATAATCCCACACAGGGATTCTGTGGAGCCTGGTCGGGGGCTCAATCCCACCACCAAGATCATGACCTGAGCTGAAATCAAGAGTCGGATGCATAACTGACTGAGCCACCAGGGGCCCCATTAATATCACTTTTTAAAAGGGAAACATGGGCAAAGAAACATGAAGTGACTTCAAGGTTACACAGCTAGTAATACAACTGGGATTTAAACCCTAGTATGTCTGACTCCAAAGTCTATGATATAAATCACTATGCTCAGGAAGAATACATCGAATAAGAAACAAGTACAGACGTTAGATCTGTGAAGAATGACAATATTTAAAGTAAGAACAAGAATATAAAAAGACCTCAGCAAAACTGAGAAAGGTTAGCCAGAGAAGGAAGAAAACCTTTGTGATATCACAGAACCCAAGGTAAGAGAAATGTTCAAGAAAGGAAAGATTACTGCCTTACTGGTGTTTTTAAGTCATAAACAAACATACTTTAAAATAAATTGGATGGTTTTTCACAGTAAAATTTTCAAATCCACTTTTTAAAAAATTTTATTTAGGGGCGCCTGGGTGGCTCAGTCGTTAAGCGTCTGCCTTCAGCTCAGGTCATGATCCCAGGGTCCTGGGATCGAGCCCCGCATCGGGCTCCCTGCTCAGCAGGAAGCCTGCTTCTCCCTCTCCCACTCCCCCTGCTTGTGTTCCCTCTCTCGCTGTGTCTCTCTCTGTCAAATAAATAAATAAAATATTTAAAAAATAAAAA
>NW_027406155.1:413-707 GCF_003265705.2 Callorhinus ursinus | reverse complement strand
TTTATTTAAACTCAATTAATTAACATATAATGTATTATTATTATTAGTTTAAGAGGTAGAGTTCAGTGATTCATCAGTCTTACACAATACCCAGTGCTCATTACATCATGTGCCCTCCCCAATGTGCATTACCCAGTTACCCCATCCCCTAGTCCCCTCAAATTCATTTTTTTTTAAAGATTTTATTTATTCATTCATGAGAGAGAGGCGCAGAGGGAGAAGCAGGCTCCCAAGGAGCAGGGAGCACGATGCGGGGCTCGATTCCAGGACCCTGGGATCATGACCTGAGCCGAA
>NW_027406155.1:0-313 GCF_003265705.2 Callorhinus ursinus | reverse complement strand
AGTGGCGCCTGGGTGGCTCAGTCGTTAAGTGTCTGCCTTCAGCTCAGGTCATGATCCCAGGGACCTGGGATCAAACCCCACATCCGGCTCCCTGCTCCACGGGAAGCCTGCTTCTCCCTCTCCCACTTCCCCTGCCTGTGTTCCCTCCCTCTCTGTGTCTCTCTCTGTCAAATAAATAAATAAAATCTTTTAAAAAATTTGATATACTGATTTTTTTTCACTTGATAAATTAGTCCTAAGAAGGGACATAATACATTTATATTACCATAGGAAAATAGAAAAGAATGAATTCAATTTCAGGTACCCAATAATG
>NW_027406154.1:0-1761 GCF_003265705.2 Callorhinus ursinus | reverse complement strand
GAGCTGAGTTGTTTGTCTCCAGGTCCAAGGGCACATGGTGGGCCTGCTAACCTGGTGTCTGCTTGGCATATCACAGAGCTGCACTGTTGTTCTCCAGGTCCAAAGGCACATGATGAGTTTTCTGTGCATGTATCTGCTTGGGCCAGCATAGTGATAAGTTTTTCTCCAGGTCCACGGACATGAGGTGAGGCCACTGTCCAGGTAACTTCTTGGCTGAATGCAGAGCAGTGGAACAGGGCTCAGGTCCAAGTGCACATGGTGATCACATTGTCTAGGTGAATTGTTAGCAACGTGCTTAGCTGGGTTGTTAGTCTCAAGGCCCAAGGACACATAGCGAACCCTCTGTCCAGGTTTCTGCTTAGCCTATCCCTGAGCTCCTTTCTTGGTCTCCAAGTCAAAAGGCACATGATGAGCCTGCTGTCCAGTTGAGTCCTTTTCCCAGTGCTGAGCTGGGAAGCAAGACTTTGCACATGGCAAGCCTCGTGTTCTCTGGACTCACTTGCCTTGTGTCACACTGGCCTGGCCAGCTTGTGGTGTGAGGGCTCCTTTTCAACCCCATATCCATGTGACTCACCTGCTCAGTGACAAATTGTTTCAGAGGTATCCCAGGGTTCAGGTTCCGGGTATTCTGTTTGGGGGCAGAGTTTCTTTATGTTCTGCTGTTTTCGAGGGTTTGTGGTCTATGGGATCCTGAGCAGCCAGGATTCTGGGGGATTAGTTTGTCCCCTCTGATGTGGGTCAGACAACTCATTGTCTGAGGACCTGTGATACAAGGACTCCCACTGTGTCCAATAATGTGATTCCGTCAGGTTGTGAACTCAGGTTACCTATGCTAAGCCCGGATGTGACCTCAGAAGTGTGGAGCCCAGCTTGCTGAGAATCCACTGTACACTGATTCCCAGTATCCTACTACCACAGGCCAAATCAAAGTGTGTACCTGAGCAGCCAGGCCATTCTCAGAGTGGCAAATGGATCCAGGATTCCCCGGGTGCAAGTTCAGGGCCTCTCAGGACCACGGAGGGACAAATAGATAAGTGCAAACATGAAGGTGGTGTGCAGAGTGGTTGGTGAGAGGTCCAGTGCGGGAGGAGTGGGCAGGGGGCTTGCCCTGGGTAGGAGCAGAGAACAGAGTAGAGAACTCAAGGAATAGCAGGAAGAGCTGTGGCCAAAGTGTCATCTCTCTCATCAGTTTAGCCTCTGCTCTTGTGCTTTTATGAAAGCCCTGGTGCATCACAGTGCCTTCTTGTGATGTCACCACCATGCCCTGGCCAATCACCATGGCGCTATCCAGTTGACACTATTTGGTGGACCAATTCCCTTGTAGCTTGACTGGCCAATGACCAATGGCCTTATCAGTAACCCCTCTGACATCATTGCCTGGAAACCATCTTTCAATGAAAACAGGTTAAGTTTCCTTTAAGAAGAAAAAATCCTATTTAGGATGTATTTATAGTGAAGTTCATGGTGAGGCTGAAAGACTCAACCAGTACTAAGTTAAATGTGTCACAAAGACCCACCATTCACTGAAACACTGACACCGATATTAATGAAGACATGGGCCATTAGACCCTATGGAAGGTCACACTTTACGGGTACGTTGGACAACATGGCACTAGAGCAAATGCTATTCTCAAGTCATCCATCAAAGCTTATATGTAAGTGTTGAAAATGGTAGATATATGTCTGGTACATCTTCCCACAATAAACATAACCCTGGAAAGGATGAAGCTGTGTCACAAATCATTACCTACTTGACACAAG
>NW_027406153.1:0-1761 GCF_003265705.2 Callorhinus ursinus | reverse complement strand
TTGTGCAAGACTGTTGAATCACAGATCTGTACTTCTGAAACAAATAATGCAACATATGTTAAGAAAAAAGAAAAAGAAGAAGATAGAAGGAGGGGAAGAATGAAGGGGAGTAAGTTGGAGGGGGAGACGAACCATGAGAGACGATGGACTCTGAAAAACAAACTGAGGGTTCTAGAGGGGAGGGGCGTGGGGGGATGGGTTAGCCTGGTGATGGGTATTAAAGAGGGCATGTTCTGCGTGGAGCACTGGGTGTTATGCACAAACAATGAATCATGGGACACTACATCAAGAACTAATGATGTAATGTATGGTGACTAACATAACAATAAAAAATTTTTAAAAATAAAAAAAAACTGTCACTATCCTCTAATAATGATTTTAGTGAGAGAGAACTCCAAATAAATGCCAATTTATTATAATTAATAAGGTACTTTAACAAGTTGCTAGATATATGATCAATAAACAAAAATCAATTACTTTTCTACACTCCAAAAAATAATTTGAAAACAATGAAAAAATTACTTTGATCATAGCAACAAAAAATATACCTAAAACTCCAGCTAGCAAAAGTTGTGCAAGAGACATCATAGTTTCACCTGTCCTACTTCTGGTTCACAGCCAGAAAGTCAAAACTGAGTAAAGAGTTGAGGTCCAAATGGACTTCACAGACATATTCAGAACATTCCATCCCAAAGCAACGGAATACACATTCTTCTCTAGTGCCCATGGAACATTCTCCAGAATTGATCACATCCTAGGTCACAAATCAGGTCTCAATCGGTACCAAAAGATTGGGATCATTCCCTGCATATTTTCAGACCACAATGCTTTGAAACTAGAACTCAACCACAAGAGGAAAGTCGGAAAGAACTCAAATACATGGAGGCTAAAGAGCATCCTACTAAAGAATGAATGGGTCAACCAAGAAATTAAAGAAGAATTAAAAAAATTCATGGAAACCAATGAAAATGAAAACACAACTGTTCAAAATCTTTGGGATACAGCAAAGGCAGTCCTGAGAGGAAAGTATATAGCAATACAAGCCTTTCTCAAGAAACAAGAAAGGTCTCAAATACACAACCTAACCCTACACCTAAAGGAGCTGGAGAAAGAACAGCAAATAAAGCCTAAACCCAGCAGGAGAAGAGAAATCATAAAGATCAGAGCAGAAATCAATGAACTAGAAACCAAAAGAACAGTAGAACAGATCAACGAAACTAGGAGCTGGTTCTTTGAAAGAGTTAACAAGATTGATAAACCCCTGGCCAGACTGATCAAAAAGAAAAGAGAAATGACCCAAATCAACAAAATCATGAATGAAAGAGGAGAGATCACAACCAACACCAAAGAAATACAAACAATTATAAGAACATATTATGAGCAACTCTATGCCAGCAAATTAGATAACCTGGAAGAAATGGGTGCATTCCTAGAGATGTATCAACTACCAAAATTGAACCAGGAAGAAATAGAAAACCTGAACAGACCTATAACCACTAAGGAAATTGAAACAGTCATCAAAAATCTCCCAAGAAACAAAAGCCCAGGGCCAGACGGCTTCCCAGGGGAATTCTATCAGACATTTCAAGAAGAATTAATACCTATTCTCCTGAAACTGTTCCAAAAAATAGAAATGGAAGGGAAACTTCCAAACTCATTTTATGAGGCCAGCATTACCTTGATCCCAAAACCAGACAAAGACCCCATCAAAAAAGAGAATTACAGACCAATATCCTTGATGAACATGGATGCAAAAATTCT
>NW_027406152.1:396-1761 GCF_003265705.2 Callorhinus ursinus | reverse complement strand
GTCTGGGGACCAGCAGCCCTGGGGAGAACGTGAGGAAGTAGAGGTCCCCTGGAGAGAACGGTGACAGGTACCCCTGTCTGGGAGAACAGTAAGCAGCACCCATCCCAGGCCACAGGGGCACCCATCCTCAGCCTCGGAGTCAGCCCCAGAAACTCTGGCTCGGCTTTTCACACACGTATTGTCAGGAGTGTTCGTCACAGCGGTGTTGGAGAGAGCAGGGAATGGAACAACACTAATGCCCAAGGAGATGGATGGGATCCATGGTCCCAGTCCTCATTATAGAATGCCCTGCAGCTACTGTCCCGGTGTCATCCGGGGCACAGGATCCGGAAGCCCCTCCTGAGACCCATCCCTCCTGCCATCCTGCCCCAGGGAACATTGAGAATTGTTTGAGGAGGAGGGGGAGAGGATCCAGGATGACAGCGGGTCTAAGGAGAAAGAAGGTCAGCACTGGGAGGACAGATGGACATGCCCTGAGCCACCATGCAGGGCCCGGGTGGGCTGTGATGCCCTCGGATCTCACCCCAAATAAGGAGTCCTGATTTATTCACCCAGCTTCTGTGGTTTTACTCCCTCCCTCATTCATTCTCTCCCTCATTCATTCCCCACCTCCAGCCCCCCTCCCTCCCCCTCCCTCCCTCCCTCCTTCTTCCCTCATTCAGCAAAGGATCTGTGGTCCCTGCTCTGTACTGAGCACTGGGGCTTCATCAGTGAGCACCCCCCAACCACATGGTCACCTCCACTGTGGGAGGTGACAGGGGCAGTCCTCAGGGCTAGCACTGGTGATGGGCACCAGGAATCTGCTCCTGAAAACACAGGCCAGTTGCACAAAGAATGGAGAGACCCATGCTTAGCACTTCCTCTAGAAAAATCTAGTCCTGAAAAGTGATGAAAAGTAAGTATATCCTAGACTTCATGCAATGTGAGTTCTAATGGCAGGTACCTACTGATTCCTAGAACCAACAAAGAGTAAATCATCCAGTGTCGACTGGGGTGTTGTGACCCAGCTTTTCTGACCAAATGACACATTTCAGCCAACATCGCCAGGGCCTCTGAGTTTTCCCAAGGGTCTCTGCAATTCTCTCATCCTTCCATCAACCTCCTTGGGAAGCTCTGTCCTGTCGTCTTCCTTGTCTCCTGCCTCTTCTGGGAACCTTCTGTGGCCTTCCCGCCAGGGCCACACCCACCAGGACTCCCTGTGCCACCTAGCCTGAAGCCCACATCCCATGCTGGGTCCCGTGAGCCCGGTGCTTTTTGGAAGAACCGTGTGCTCCCTCTGGGGTCACTTGGCATCTCCCTTGCAGTGGCCTGCATCTTCCTGTGCTGGGTGTCCTCTGAGCAGTCTGTGAGGCCGGACTCTACCCA
>NW_027406152.1:0-296 GCF_003265705.2 Callorhinus ursinus | reverse complement strand
TTACCCACAGCAGCTCTGTCCCCAGGGCTGGAGTTTGTCAGGGTAGCTACCCTCCAAGGCTGTAGGCTGACAGTGACTGGCAGGAGAGGAGGTGCACCTGGTGCAGGAGAGGACCCTCAGGCAGAGAGGAGGGGGCAGGTGCTCCACCAGCAGCTGGAGGAACTCGGGGTAGCCACCCTCCCAGGCTGCAGGATGGCAGTGGCTGGCACGGGAGGAGGCACCTGGTCCAGGAGAGAGCCCTCAGGCAGAGAGGAGGGGGCAGGCTCTCCCCCAGCAGCAGGTGCACTGGGGCAGGC
>NW_027406151.1:0-1761 GCF_003265705.2 Callorhinus ursinus | reverse complement strand
TTGTGCAAGACTGTTGAATCACAGATCTGTACTTCTGAAACAAATAATGCAACATATGTTAAGAAAAAAGAAAAAGAAGAAGATAGAAGGAGGGGAAGAATGAAGGGGAGTAAGTTGGAGGGGGAGACGAACCATGAGAGACGATGGACTCTGAAAAACAAACTGAGGGTTCTAGAGGGGAGGGGCGTGGGGGGATGGGTTAGCCTGGTGATGGGTATTAAAGAGGGCATGTTCTGCGTGGAGCACTGGGTGTTATGCACAAACAATGAATCATGGGACACTACATCAAGAACTAATGATGTAATGTATGGTGACTAACATAACAATAAAAAATTTTTAAAAATAAAAAAAAACTGTCACTATCCTCTAATAATGATTTTAGTGAGAGAGAACTCCAAATAAATGCCAATTTATTATAATTAATAAGGTACTTTAACAAGTTGCTAGATATATGATCAATAAACAAAAATCAATTACTTTTCTACACTCCAAAAAATAATTTGAAAACAATGAAAAAATTACTTTGATCATAGCAACAAAAAATATACCTAAAACTCCAGCTAGCAAAAGTTGTGCAAGAGACATCATAGTTTCACCTGTCCTACTTCTGGTTCACAGCCAGAAAGTCAAAACTGAGTAAAGAGTTGAGGTCCAAATGGACTTCACAGACATATTCAGAACATTCCATCCCAAAGCAACGGAATACACATTCTTCTCTAGTGCCCATGGAACATTCTCCAGAATTGATCACATCCTAGGTCACAAATCAGGTCTCAATCGGTACCAAAAGATTGGGATCATTCCCTGCATATTTTCAGACCACAATGCTTTGAAACTAGAACTCAACCACAAGAGGAAAGTCGGAAAGAACTCAAATACATGGAGGCTAAAGAGCATCCTACTAAAGAATGAATGGGTCAACCAAGAAATTAAAGAAGAATTAAAAAAATTCATGGAAACCAATGAAAATGAAAACACAACTGTTCAAAATCTTTGGGATACAGCAAAGGCAGTCCTGAGAGGAAAGTATATAGCAATACAAGCCTTTCTCAAGAAACAAGAAAGGTCTCAAATACACAACCTAACCCTACACCTAAAGGAGCTGGAGAAAGAACAGCAAATAAAGCCTAAACCCAGCAGGAGAAGAGAAATCATAAAGATCAGAGCAGAAATCAATGAACTAGAAACCAAAAGAACAGTAGAACAGATCAACGAAACTAGGAGCTGGTTCTTTGAAAGAGTTAACAAGATTGATAAACCCCTGGCCAGACTGATCAAAAAGAAAAGAGAAATGACCCAAATCAACAAAATCATGAATGAAAGAGGAGAGATCACAACCAACACCAAAGAAATACAAACAATTATAAGAACATATTATGAGCAACTCTATGCCAGCAAATTAGATAACCTGGAAGAAATGGGTGCATTCCTAGAGATGTATCAACTACCAAAATTGAACCAGGAAGAAATAGAAAACCTGAACAGACCTATAACCACTAAGGAAATTGAAACAGTCATCAAAAATCTCCCAAGAAACAAAAGCCCAGGGCCAGACGGCTTCCCAGGGGAATTCTATCAGACATTTCAAGAAGAATTAATACCTATTCTCCTGAAACTGTTCCAAAAAATAGAAATGGAAGGGAAACTTCCAAACTCATTTTATGAGGCCAGCATTACCTTGATCCCAAAACCAGACAAAGACCCCATCAAAAAAGAGAATTACAGACCAATATCCTTGATGAACATGGATGCAAAAATTCT
>NW_027406150.1:807-1761 GCF_003265705.2 Callorhinus ursinus | reverse complement strand
GCACCCACATTCTTAGCTGTACTTCTTCATTTCTATACTTACTGTCTCCTTGCTGTAAGAAAACCATTGTGCTAAATTCTTTAAATAAATGACTTCACTTCAACCTTAAAAGTGGAAAAAATTTATTTTTAATATCATTTATTTCTTTTGAGAGAGAGAGAGTAAGCAAGCAAGCATGTGAGCAGAGTGGGGAGGGGCAGAGAGAGATAATCCCACACAGGGATTCTGTGGAGCCTGGTCGGGGGCTCAATCCCACCACCAAGATCATGACCTGAGCTGAAATCAAGAGTCGGATGCATAACTGACTGAGCCACCAGGGGCCCCATTAATATCACTTTTTAAAAGGGAAACATGGGCAAAGAAACATGAAGTGACTTCAAGGTTACACAGCTAGTAATACAACTGGGATTTAAACCCTAGTATGTCTGACTCCAAAGTCTATGATATAAATCACTATGCTCAGGAAGAATACATCGAATAAGAAACAAGTACAGACGTTAGATCTGTGAAGAATGACAATATTTAAAGTAAGAACAAGAATATAAAAAGACCTCAGCAAAACTGAGAAAGGTTAGCCAGAGAAGGAAGAAAACCTTTGTGATATCACAGAACCCAAGGTAAGAGAAATGTTCAAGAAAGGAAAGATTACTGCCTTACTGGTGTTTTTAAGTCATAAACAAACATACTTTAAAATAAATTGGATGGTTTTTCACAGTAAAATTTTCAAATCCACTTTTTAAAAAATTTTATTTAGGGGCGCCTGGGTGGCTCAGTCGTTAAGCGTCTGCCTTCAGCTCAGGTCATGATCCCAGGGTCCTGGGATCGAGCCCCGCATCGGGCTCCCTGCTCAGCAGGAAGCCTGCTTCTCCCTCTCCCACTCCCCCTGCTTGTGTTCCCTCTCTCGCTGTGTCTCTCTCTGTCAAATAAATAAATAAAATATTTAAAAAATAAAAA
>NW_027406150.1:413-707 GCF_003265705.2 Callorhinus ursinus | reverse complement strand
TTTATTTAAACTCAATTAATTAACATATAATGTATTATTATTATTAGTTTAAGAGGTAGAGTTCAGTGATTCATCAGTCTTACACAATACCCAGTGCTCATTACATCATGTGCCCTCCCCAATGTGCATTACCCAGTTACCCCATCCCCTAGTCCCCTCAAATTCATTTTTTTTTAAAGATTTTATTTATTCATTCATGAGAGAGAGGCGCAGAGGGAGAAGCAGGCTCCCAAGGAGCAGGGAGCACGATGCGGGGCTCGATTCCAGGACCCTGGGATCATGACCTGAGCCGAA
>NW_027406150.1:0-313 GCF_003265705.2 Callorhinus ursinus | reverse complement strand
AGTGGCGCCTGGGTGGCTCAGTCGTTAAGTGTCTGCCTTCAGCTCAGGTCATGATCCCAGGGACCTGGGATCAAACCCCACATCCGGCTCCCTGCTCCACGGGAAGCCTGCTTCTCCCTCTCCCACTTCCCCTGCCTGTGTTCCCTCCCTCTCTGTGTCTCTCTCTGTCAAATAAATAAATAAAATCTTTTAAAAAATTTGATATACTGATTTTTTTTCACTTGATAAATTAGTCCTAAGAAGGGACATAATACATTTATATTACCATAGGAAAATAGAAAAGAATGAATTCAATTTCAGGTACCCAATAATG
>NW_027406149.1:0-1761 GCF_003265705.2 Callorhinus ursinus | reverse complement strand
ATGTGGTAAGGAAATGACAGCTGGGGGTCTGAGTGTGGAGATAAAGCGTATTTGCGCTGCGGTGACAGGTTTACATACTTGGAAATCACCGCAGAGTCCATTACTCTTCAAACAACCACGTCAGCACCAGGTCACGGAAGCAGAGAGGACATCAAACTGTGATGGAGGTCGCGCCCTCCCAGATCCAGTTCACCCACCGTGGAGAGCCCACTGGCCCTTGAAGGAGGCCACATGGTAGCGAGAGACTCGCGGGAGGATTAAATCAGCAGCCCCTGTGTCTTGGGTGCAGTAGAAGCAGTGGGATCTGGAATTCCCATTTTCCACAACCCTCCCCCAAAACCTGGTTAGAACTGTGAAAATGCAAGAAGGGCACCTCAGGAAAGTGGACTGGGGATGCCAGCGGGGGAGGCCGGAGGGGGGAGCCCGCCACTCAGGGTCAGTGACGGGAACGACCGTCAGTTACAGACCCAGGGTCGGAAGCCTCCACAGGAGACACCCATCAGTCACAGGCCCCAAAGGGGAGGACGCAGGTGTCCTCTCCTCCAAGAAATCCACACTCCCTGCAGCTCAGGGGGTGAGAACAGCCGTCACCCCGAAGCCTGCTTCTCTCCTGCAGACTTCCCTTCAGAACAGTGCTCCCCGCTTCCTCCTCCTTCTCCATGACATACTGTTCCTCTCCTTCCTTTCTTGTCCGCGATGTGGCCGGAGCTGGCTTGTCCCGGATGGCAAGTCTCTGCTCTTCCCAAATAAACCCATTTTGCTGGTAAAATGACCGGCACTTTTAGTTTAACAGAACGAATAAATTTGATAAGTTGGCAAGGAACAAAACCAATAGACAAAAAAGAACCATACACCTAGGAATACATGTCCCCAAGAGCTGACAGACCTGTTCTCTGACCCCGTGAGACACTGACCGCAGACGTCGAGGGAGACACGCCAGGAAGACACCCTGCGCTCAGGGAAGAGCAGACACTGTGAACATGTCTACTCTCCCCCCAGCCGTCCGCAGAGTCCGCGCCGCCGCTACGGACCTCCAGCGGGGTCTTCGCAGACACGGAACCCACAACCCTGACGCGGGTGTGGACGCAGGGAGGAGCCGGCGGGGCCGAGGCGGGGGAGCAGGAGCACAGCGGCGGGCGGCCGGCCCGGACCGCAGACCGCGGGAGCAGCCCCAGGAACCGAATCCGGGTGCGCGTGAACACGGACGCGGGGGCCGCCGGAGCGGATCCGAGGCCAGAGAGGGGAGCCCCGACAGCCCAGCACACGGCACCCCGGGGACCCCACGTCACCGCACACAGAGCCACGGACACCCCACGGACTGTGCACCCGCCCTTCCTCCGCTGAGTCCTGTGAGCTCGGGCCCCCTCAGTAGTCCCCGCTCAGACGGCTTCTCCTTACCTTCTCCTCCCGCGGCGGGGCCTGAGGAGGCTGGGCTCCTGTCAGCGTGGACGCGCCCCACGGCCCCCAGAAGCCTCCACCTCAGGTTCTGAGGAGGTCCGCCCCTGTCATGGCGGCTGCGTTGGCCGGGCTCTGGGCTCTGGGCAGGATCTGCGGTCGTGCGCCCTCTGCAGGCGGGGGAGGCAGTGCAGGACAAGGTGAGCTCCCCGTTCAATGGAAGCACCTGCTGGCTCCCTGGGTCCAGCTGAAGCCATTAAATTCTGAAAATTCAAGCTGAATGGAGCCCAATATCCCCCCAACTTCTCCAAAAATAGCTAAGAAACAATTAATTGGAAACAATACGGAATGACAACAGTCCCTGAC
>NW_027406148.1:0-1761 GCF_003265705.2 Callorhinus ursinus | reverse complement strand
CCTGTGTCTTTTGATTAGGGCATTTAGCCCATTTACCTTCAGGGTAACTATTGAAAGATATGAATTTAGTGCCATTGTATTGCCTGTAAGGTGACTGTTACTGTATATTGTCTGTGTTCCTTTCTGGTCTATGTTGCTTTTAGGCTCTCTCTTTGCTTAGAGGACCCCTTTCGATATTTCTTGGAGGGCTGGTTTCGTGTTTGCAAATTCCTTTAGTTTTTGTTTGACCTGGAGGCTTTTTATCTCTCCTTCAATTTTCAATGACAACCTAACTGGATATAGTATTCTTGGCTGCATATTTTTCTTATGTAGTGCTCTGAATATATCATGCCAGTCCTTTCTGGCCTGCCTGGTCTCTGTGGATAGGTCTATTGCTAGTCTAATGTTTCTATCATTGTAGGTTACATATCTCTTCTCCCGAGCTGCTTTCAGGATTTTCTCTTTGTCTCTGAGACTTGTAAGTTTTACTATTAGATGCTGGAGTGTTGACCTATTTTTATTGATTTTGAGAGGGGTTCTCTGTGCCTCCTGGATTTTGATGCCTGTTTCCTTCCTCACATTAGAGAAGTTCTCTGCTATAATTTGCTCCAATATACCTTCTGCCCCTCTCTCTTTCTTCCTCTTCTGGGATCCCAATTATTCTAATGTTGTTTCGTCTATGGTATCGCTTATCTCTCGAATTCTGCCCTCGTGATCCAGTAGTTGTTTATCTCTCTTTTTCTCAGCTTCTTTATTCTCCATCATTTGGTCTTCTATATCACTGATTCTCTCTTCTGCCTCATTTATCCTAGCAGTTTGCACCCCCATTTTTTACTGCACCTCATTAATAATAGCCTTTTTGATTTCAACTTGGTTAGATTTTAGTTCTTTTATTTCTCCAGAAAGGGTTTCTCCTATAACTTCCATGCTTTTTTCAATCCCAGCTAGTATCTTTAAAATCATGATTCTGAACTCTAGGTATGACATATTAATGCCCGTATTGAGTAGGTCCCTGGCAGTCGGTACTACCTCTTGTTCTTTTTGTTGAGGTGATTTTTTTCGTCTTGTCATTTTGTCCAGAGGAGAATAGATGAATAAGAGAACACAATGCTAACAGAGTAACAACGTCCCCAGAAAATATAATCTAAACAAATCAGAAAAGACCTGAAGCTGGGGGGAAAGAAAGGGAAAGAAAGAAAAAAGAAAAAGAAATGATAAAAACAAAAACAGAACAAAACAAAAAGAAAAACAGAATATGATCAAATATGATGAGGCTGGTGCATAGATCAGTGCCACACACTAGATTTTGGGTTTATTTTGGTCTGTTAGAAGAAAATTCCTCCCAAAATTGTAAAGAAAGAAAAACTTATATATGTGCAAAAATAAGGGTTGATATGATGAAGGGATGGAATATGACTGTAAAGATGAAAATTATAAAAAATTTTATAAAAGAAATTGATAAGAAGTTGTTTGAAAAAAGAAAGAAGAGGATTTAAAAAAAAAAGAAAAAAGAGAATGTGATCAGGTAGGAGACTAGAACAGAGCCATACACTAGAGATGTAGGGTATATTTTGATCTGTTAGAAGAAACTGTATCTCAAAATTTTAAAGAAAGAATAACATATATATTTGCTAAAAATAAGGGTAACTACTATGAAAGGATAGAATATGACTCTAAAAATCAAAAATAAAACTTCTTTAAAAAAGGGATTGATGTTGGTTGAAAAAGGGAAAAAAAGTTAAAAAAAAGTAAAAAAAAATTAACTTTGAAAGACTAAAGAAT
>NW_027406147.1:0-1762 GCF_003265705.2 Callorhinus ursinus | reverse complement strand
AATAAGAGAGTCAATTTGACAAAAAGACTTAATACTAAACATGTATATCTAACACAATTTCAAAATTCATTAAGCAAAAATTAACAAAACTAAAAGGAGAAATAGACAATCACAGTTGTAGATTTCAACAAATTTCTCTCCATTATTAACACAGCAAGAAGACAAAAATGATGAGTAAGAATATAAACACTATTTAATCCACTCAGGCTGACTGGTATTTATGGAAACATCATCCAACCGCTGAATACACACCCTTTTAAAGTATATTCAAAACTTTAAGAAAAGAGTATAACACGTCTCAATAAATTTCAAGTATACCATCTGTCCCCAAAGAAATGAAATCTGAAATTAATGACAAAAGACTAATAGAAAGTCCTCAAATATTTGGAGATTAAGCACAATTCTAAATAAAGGGAATTGGACAATATCTGAAGTGAATGAAACAAAACAATATGCAGGAAATGGCAGGATGCAAATAGATCAGTCACGAGGAAAATTTATAGTTCTCAATGCATGTATCTGAAAACTTCTCAGAAAGGTTTATAATCAGTGATTTAAGCTTCTGTTGCGAAAAGTTATAAATTAAACCCAGAGTAGAAGAACGGAAAAGCAGAAATCAATGAAACTAAAAACAGAAAAAAGAAAATATTAACAAAGCCAAAAGTTGGTTCTTTGAAGTAATTTTTAAAAATTAAACCCTTACAAGACATGAACAAGAATAAAACAAAGAGGGGTGCCTGGGTGGTTCAGTCGGTTAAGCGTCTGCCTTTGGCTCAGGTCATGATCCCACGGTCCTGGGATCCCCCGCATCAGGCTCCCTGCTCTGTGGGGAGGCTGCTTCTCCCTCTCCCTCTCCTGCTCCCCCTGCTTGTGCCCTCTCGCTCTCTGTCAAATAAATAAATAAAATCTAAAAAAAAAGAATAAAGCAAAGAAAATGCACATTACCAATATCAGGAATAAAAAGGGAGGCATCACCATAGATCCTTTTAGCCCTGGAAAGCCTTCTAGGGGATATCATACCCAACCTTACACCAATAAATGGGACAACTTATATGAAATAGACAAAATACTCAAAACACCCAACCTTCCAAAACTGAAGCAAGAAGTAGTTTAAGAATATGAACACCCATAACAAAGTGGCAGCAAGAGAAATTTAGAAAAAAAATCACATTTACGAATGTACCAAAAATAATAAAAAACCTTAGGAATAAATTTAACCAAGGAAATGAAAGACTTGTACTCTGAAAACTATCAGACCTTGATTAAAAACAAACAAACAAACAAACAAACTAAAGATGACACAAGCAAATGGAAATACATACTATGCTCATGGACTGGAATAATTAATACTGTGAAAATGTCTATAATTCCCAAAACAATCAACAGATTTAACGCAATCCCTATCAAAATACCAAGAGCATTTTCCACAGAACTAGAAAAATACTAAAATTTGTATGGAACCACAAAAGACCTCAACTAGCCAAGGTGATCTTGAGAAAGAAGAACAAAGCTGGAGGTAGAGGTATCAGAATCACAGATTTCAGGATATACTACCAAATTGTAGTAATCATTACAGTACACAGTACTGACACAAAAGCAGACACACCGATCAAAGGAATACAACAGAGAGCCCAGAAATACACCCACACTTACACTGTCAATTAATCTATGACGAAGGAGGCAAGAATATACAACAGGGAAAGGACAGTCTCTTTAACAAATGGTGGTGTGAAAACTAGACAGCCACATGCAAAAGAATGAA
>NW_027406146.1:0-1763 GCF_003265705.2 Callorhinus ursinus | reverse complement strand
CCGTGAGACACTGAAGACAGATATCGAGGGAGACACATGGAGATGGGAAGACACCCTGTGCTCAGGGAAGAACAGACACTGTGAAAATATCTACTCTCCCACAGCTTCTCCATTAAATACTGGACAGGTGACAGACCTGTTCTCTCACACCCCCCGGAGACACTGAAGAATATTGTACGTGGTGTCAAGATGGCATCCTCTCATGTGATCTCCACCCAAAGAACACAGTAGCTCAGCTGCTGTGAGGACCACCTGGAGGCTCAGTATTGAAAACTTAGGAAGAAGTGACTGACAAGCGGACAGACAGAGGATAAATACTGAGAATTGGGAGGACTATCAGAGAATATTTTCTCTGGGCACGGCTACAACTTGCCGATCTAAACTCTCAAAGAAATCTTGGGACTTTCCTGCGAGACAGGCAAGATGGCAGAAGACTAGGGGACCTTGTTTCATCTGGTCCCTTCAATTTAGTTGGATATCTATCAAACTATTCTGAACACCCATGAATTCAGTCTGAGATGTAAGAAAATATATCTGGATCTCCACAAGCAGAAAAGCTACTGCTTTTTGCAAGTTAGAAGGTACAGAGACATGAACCTGCAGGGAGATATTGGTAGATAAATGGGGCGGGGGAGGAGCCTCCATAAGCCAGCTCATGGAAAGTGATACAACACCAGAGTGCAAAATCAGAACCCTTAGAAATCTGCTCCAGTGAGAGACATTCCCTTCTGAAAGGGGCTCAGGGGATGAAAAGGGCAACATTCTAGGTGGGATCCTGAGACCACAATAATCCAGGAGTCACAAAATGAATGGGTGTGCCAGAACTGGTAGAGTGCCCAAACAGTGGAGCAGGGAAACTGGTTATGGTCAGCGAGCTCAGGAGATTTCTCTCAGCTCAGGTCACCATAAACCACAAGCCAGGCCAGTCAAGTGACTGCTCTTTGCCTGAGCACCCTGAAAATGCCTGGAACACATGGGACACTTACCATCCCCTGGAGGAGTGTCACAGGTGTGCCCATGACTGGGCACAGCTCTCAGGGCAGTGGCCACAGAAAGGACAGTAGGGCGACACCCAGCCCTCTTCTGGGAGCCGAGCAGGGTACATGTATGAGCCCAAACCACTCTCAGTCCCAGGACATACAAAAGGCAGGGACACGGGTCCCTTGGACTCCTCCCAAGAGGATTGTGGTGGGCGTGTACTGCAAGAGTCAGCAGAGTTTGGCACACACAAGAGTGAAGACTGTTTGTCTTAGAGGGTTTACTGAAGAGGGGGCACCATGATCTTTCAGCTCTGGGCCAGAGAACCAGGCATGGCCATATTTACTCTGATCCTCTAAAGAGGCACAGAAAGCCTCCAGAGAATGAAAGCCACACAGTCGACCAGCTTACACTGAGCCCAGCCCACTCACAAGGGGTGGGGCAACTTCACCCAGACAAGGACACCTTAGAAGCAGCACAGCAGGCCCCTCCCCCAGAAGACAGACTGGAAGAACAGGTGGACATCTGGTTTATGGATCTCACAAGACTGTAAAACTCCAGCGCCAAGGGAAAATAGTATATGGAAATCAAGGTTTTTTCTCATGATTCATTTATCTTTCAGTCAAAATTTTTCTTTTCTATATATACGTTTTACTTTCCTTGCAATTTTGGGATGTAGGGTATTCTAACACACAAACCCAAATTCACTCCAGAACAAGTGGAGCACCCTGCTTTGTCCACCCTGCTGTATTATAGCCTCTCCCCCAACCCCGCCCCCACCTTTG
>NW_027406145.1:0-1764 GCF_003265705.2 Callorhinus ursinus | reverse complement strand
GCCTTGCCTCTAGTCTTACCCCAAACCCTAGCATGGCTTCTAAGGGGTCTGTCCCCAGAGGCCTGGTTCCAAAGACCCAGGGATTGGGGACACCTGAGCAATAGCAGAGGACTCAGCCTGCCACCCAGAAGGACACTGAGCCATTTTGAACTCTAGAAATCATACAGTGCAGGAGAAATCTGCATGCCCATTCCAGCGAACCCCCACTTTCTGCAGGCACCCTGGCTGCAAACCATGAGCCTAACACTCACTTGACCCACCCTCTCAAATCAAATCCCTGGGAAGCTCACCCCAGTGCCAACAGATTGAGCCTCCCATTCCTCTTGGCCTTAACCCTAACCATAAGGTGGCTTCTGAGGTGTATGGCCTCAGAGGCTGGGCTCCAAAGCCCCAGGGATTGGGAATACCTGAGCAATACCAGAGGATTCAAACTGCCATGCAGAAGGAAACCACACCATTTGAACTGTGGAAAGTTTTCAGAGCAGGAGATCTCTGCATGTTCATTCCAGCAAACTGCCAATTTCAGTGCCCCCTGGAGGCAAACCCTGACCCTGACACTTACCCTGAACCATGCCCTCAACTCAGACGCGGTGGTAGTGATAAGGAAAATCTGTGACATAAGATGGCGGACCGAGCCAGGCAGAGAGTCCCAGTCCTTGCTCCAGGGCTCTTTCAGGTTCTTCTCCCTGCCCCGCTTTGTGCGTGCGCCAAAAGTGCCAAGTATGCAGAAGTAGAAGTGTATTAATTGCCCCCTTTGTGCTCAGGGCTCAGAGCATTGGAGATCACTCTACTCTGAGACCACTGGCATTAAATAAACCTCCTATCCTCCAAGATCTGGGGTGCCGTTAGGTTCTTCCATTCGGCGATCCAGTCCAGGTTCCATAACATTTGGTTCCCTGACCAGGAAACCCAACCACACTGGCCCACTGTTGCCACCGGTTTGGGGCAATGGGGGTGTGGTGACAGAACGAGGGATTGTAACGGAGAAGGCATGCCCTAATATTCGGCAGTCTCCCGCCCCTGTCGCCTTGGGCTGGCCCCACTCTCCTGTTTCCACCGGACTCGAGGAGACTTGGCAGGCGAGGACCTGGTCCTGATGTCGGATTCTGGTAAGGCCATGAGTCCCAGGATCCAGACAGGCCCACCCCCATTGGGGTGGATGGGGAGCCTGATCATTTCCCAGAGACCTCTTGGAGGTCTCACAGGTAAGGATTCCCAGGGAGGGAATGTAATAACTTCTGGAGTGTGAATGTGGGAGTGAATATGCAGTCCGACCTGGCTTGCTCAAGTGGACTGATCCTGTGACTCCATGGGCGGGCACCCTTAAGGTCCCCAGAAGTCTACGGAGTCTGAGTGGGCCCGTCTGCAATTCCGTGGTGAATGGCATAGTCTATGGCGGCATCAGAATAGTTTCTGATCGTAAGTCACAACACTGAGACCGCTATGGCTAAACCTCACTCAAGCTCCTTTGGGATACGGCCAGACAGGCTTCTGATTGGTCTCCTCATCTCAGTTGGCACCATCCAACTTTGTCTGTCTCTGCGCCACCGCACACTGGGAAAACACCATGGGGTCCGGGCAGAGTAAACCTACGGTTCTAGAGACCATGATCCAAAATTTTAAGAAGTGGTTTTCAGGAGACTATGGAGTCAGGATGAACCCCGGCAAGTTAAGAACCCTATATGAAATGGAATGGCCCATCTTAGATGTCGGGTGGCCTTCAGAAGGGACATTGCATGTCCCAATGATTCTTTGAGTATGGCG
>NW_027406144.1:0-1764 GCF_003265705.2 Callorhinus ursinus | reverse complement strand
TAAAATCTCTGTTTGTGTTATAATTAAACACAGTCGTAAGGGTCGGACAGACATCTGGTACCATGGCCTTAAGTGAAGGGACTCGGAGCCCCTACAATAAATGTCATGATCCAAAATGATAACTGCTTTATGCCCATTTCTCCTTCCCTTCATTCAGGGCTTTAACCCTTCCCTAATTTTATGTTGTTAAGGAGCTTGTTTATTTGGTCTCTCAGTCCCAGTGGAGAAGAAGCGATGTGTAGAGGAGTGTGGGAGAAGCCATTATAGGCGGGCATTATGCCTGTCGGAAAGTGACACCATGACAGTCATTACCTCAGCGAGGGACAGTGAAGGAGGGCACTGAAGAGCTAGACAAGTATTCATAATAACTTGGAAGGCTGTTTATAAAATGAGGTTTAAAATGGAGTTTGTATCTTCTGTTTACATGTGGACATTTGTACACTGAATTTATTTATTTGAAATAATTCTCCAAAAAATATTTCTGTAGCTTATTGGGATATATTTCATATAACATAAAGTTTATCCATTTAAAGTATACAGTTCAGTGGTTTTGGGTATGTTCACAGAGTTATGAAACTATTAGCACCATCTAATTTTGGAACCTTTTTTTTTTTTTTTTTAAGATTTTATTTATTCGACAGAGAGCACAAGTAGGCAGAGTGGCAGGCAGAGGGAGAGGGAGAAGCAGGCTGTCTGCTGAGCAGGGAGCTGGACGTGGGGCTTGATCCCAGGACCCCAGGATCATGACCTGAGCTGAAGGCAGCCGCCCAACCAACTGAGCCACCCAGGCGCCCCTAATTTTGGAACATTTTTAACATTCTAGAAAGAAACTGAATATATTAGCCGTCATCCCATTCTTGCCCCTTCGGACCCTCTTCCAGGCCCAGGCAGCCCCCAGTCTGCTTTCTGTCTCCGTGGATTTGCCTCTTAGGACAGGTCACAGAAGTGGAATCGTGCAGTATGTGGGCTTTTGTCACAGGCTTCTTTCACTTGGCATTCTGTGTTCAAGGTTCATCGGTGTTGTGGCACCTGTCAGGCTTTATTTCTGTTTGTTGCCAAATAATATTCCACTCTGTGGTATTCCGCGTTGTGTTCACCGATTCATCTGTAGACGGACGTTTGGTTTGTTTCCACTCTAGGCTGTTGTAAATAATGCTGCTGCGAATGTCCGTATGTGAGTGTTTTTGTGTGAACATTGTTTTATTTCTTATGTAAATATACCTAGAAGTGAAATTGCTGGATTATATGGCAACTATGTTTTTGATAAACTGCCAAGCTGTTTTCCTAATTGGCTACCCCATTTTGCATTCTCACTGGCAGTGTGTGAAGGTTCCAGTTTCTCCACATCCTCATGGGCCCTGTTACTGTCTGTCTTCTTTATTGTGGCCGTCCTGTCGGGTGTGAAGTGGTATCTCACTGTGGCTTAATTTGTCTTTCCCCGACGACTAGTGCTATTGAGCATCTTTCCATCTGCTTATTAGGTGATTGTATGTCTTTGGAGAGATGTTTATTCAGATTTTTTGCTTACTGTTTTTTTTTTCCTCATTGTGTGTACCTCTTTTAAGATACCACCTTTTTTTTTTTTTAATTTTATTTTACTGTGTTATGTTAGTCACCATCCATTACATCATTGGTTTTTGATGTAGGTTCCACGATTCACTGTTTGCCTACAACACCCAGTGCTCCATGCAGAACGTGCCCTCGTAAATACCCATCCCCAGGCTCACCCGTCCCCGGGCTTACTGTTTTAACTGGATGAATTGT
>NW_027406143.1:1402-1764 GCF_003265705.2 Callorhinus ursinus | reverse complement strand
GAGTTCTCAGCTCCCCCGGGCGGAGACTGGGAGGCCACCATTTTCACTCTTGTCCTCCAAAGCTGTACCGAGAGCTTGCAGGGAACAAAAGCTCCTGAGAGCAAACCCAAGCAGATTGCTTAGCCTGGACCCGGGAAGGGCGGGGCAATTCTGCCTCCCGCAAAGACATTTGGGAACCATGGCAACAGGCCCCTCCCCTAGAAGATCAGCATGAACAGCCAGCCAAGACCAAGTTTACCGATCAATGAGAATGGCAGAACTCCAGCGCTAGGGGAATACTGCACATAGAATTCATGGCTTTTTTACCAGGATTCTTTAGTTTTTCAAAGTTAATTTTTTAATTGTTTTTTTTTAATTTTTAA
>NW_027406143.1:0-1302 GCF_003265705.2 Callorhinus ursinus | reverse complement strand
CCCTTCATAGTAGTTACCCTTATTTTTGGCATATATATATAAGTTGTTCTCTCTTTAAAATTTTGAGATACAGTTTCTTCTAACAGATCAAAATATACCCTAAATCACTAGTGTATGGCTTTGTTCTAGTGTCCTGCCTGATCACATTCTCTCCCCTTTTTTTTCTTTTTTTAAATCTTCTTTCTTTTTTCAAACAACTTCTTATCAATTCCTTTTATAAAATCTTTTATAATTTTCATCTTTACAGTCATCTTCCATCCCTTCATTGTATCAACCCTTATTTTGTACATATATGTCTTTCTTTCCCTAAAATTTTAGGAGGCACTTTCTTCTAACAGACCAAAACACACCCAAAATCTAGTGTGTGGCACTGATCTATGCACTAGCCTGATCATATTTGATCATATTCTGTTTTTGTTTTGTTTTGTTTTGTTCTGTTCTGTTTTTGTTTGTTTTTATCTTTTTCTTTTTCTTTTTTTTCTCTTTCTTTTTTCTTTCTTTCCCTTTCTTTTCCCCTGGTTTCAGGTCTTTTCTGATTTGTTTAGAGTATATTTGCTGGGGACGTTGTTAACCTGTTAGCATTTTGTTCTCTCATTCAACTATTCTCCTCTGGACAAAATGACAAGACAAAAAAAATCACCTCAGCACAAAGAACAAGAGGTAGTACCGTCTGCCAGGCACCTACTCATTGTACAGACATTAGTACAATGTTGGACCTAGAGTTCAGAATCATGACTTTAAAGATACTAGCTGGGCTTGAAAAAAGCGTGGAAGTTATTAGAGACAGGCTTCCTGGAGAAATAAAAGAACTAAAATCTAACCAAATCAAAATCAAAAAGGCTATTAATGAGGTGCAATCAAAAATGGGGACACTAACTGCTAGGATAAATGAGGCAGAAGAGAGAATTAGCAATATAGAAGACCAAATGATGGAAAATAAAGAAGCTGAGAAAAAGAGAGATAAACAACTACTGGATCACGAGGGCAGAATTCGAGATATAAGTGACACCATAAGACAAAACAACATTAGAATAACTGGGATCCCAGAAGAAGAAGAAAGAGAGAGAGGGGCAGGAGGTATATTGGAGCAAATTATAGCAGAGAACTTCCCTAATGTGGGAAAGGAAACAGGCATCAAAATCCAGGAGGCACAGAGAACCCCTCTCAAAATCAATAAAAATAGGTCAACACCCCGACATCTAATAGTAAAACGTATGAGTCTCAAAGACAAAGAGAAAATCCTGAAAGCAGCTCGGGAGAAGAGATATGTAACCTATAATGGTAGAAACATTAGATTGGCAA
>NW_027406142.1:0-1764 GCF_003265705.2 Callorhinus ursinus | reverse complement strand
TGCTTCAAGTCCCAGAGGTAGGTTTCCAGAAAGCCGACTCGGGTCCCTGGCATCCTACGGATTTTGAATCAAATCTCTGAGATCTTTAAAATGCTAGCAATGTTACACCATGGGCCAGAAAAGCAAATGTCCCTTTGCACCCAACCCCACCTAAACTATTTTCCATTTCTTGTCACTTGAGCTGTGGTCAAAGGTTTGGGAGTCGGGGCTTGAGGAGGGTCCCAGGCCAGACTTTGAATTTGTGGGACAAAGGCCATCCAGACAAGCTTGTGCTGAGCCTGAGGAGGGGGTCTGTTTGGAGACCCCAGCTGCAGCTACCGCTGTCCACGGAGACCCCCTCAGCCTGCCCCAGTTCAACTGCTCCTGGGGGAGAGCCTGCCCCCTCCTCTCTGCCTGAGGGCTCTTTCCTGCACCAGGTGCCTCCTCTCCTGCCAGCCATTGCCATCCTGTAGCCTGGGAGGGTGGCTACCCCGAGTTCCTCTAGCTGCTTGGGGGGCACCTGCACCCTCCTCTCTGCCTGAGGTTTCTCTCTTGCATCAGGTGCACCTCCTCTCCTGTCAGTCGTTGTCAGCCTGCAGCCTCGGAGGGTGGCTACCTTGACAACCTCCAGCCTGGGGGACAGAACTGGTGTGGGTGAGATGTGGTCTCCCATCAGGTCTGAGCGCCAGGACCCCACAGTGCTCCCTCTCCTCCTGCAGGCTCTTTGTGCCACATCCTCCCTCAGTCTCCCTGAGCCTAAGGCTTCCTCTGTTCGCAGACCATCCTTGACCCAGGATCCACACGCTGGACTGGGAGCAAGTCGTCAGGAGCAGGAACAGGCGCAGGGGCAGGATCAAGGGCCCAGGCAGGGGCAGGGGCTGGGGCAGGGGTAGAGGCAGGGGTAAGGGCAGGGCAGGAGCAGGGTTAGGATCTGGGTCTGAGGAAGTTGCAGTGCCTGGATTGGGGGAAGGTGGAGTGGCAGGAACTATAGCAGGGGCAGCGGTAGGGCCTGGCATAGGAGCAGATGCCATATCTTCCAGGACAGCGCCAGGCTCTCCATGGGCAGATGCCTGGTCACCTTCCATCTCCTGGTCTCCTCCTGAAGTCACTGCAGACACCAGCCCTCCCTCCAGATCCGGCTCTAGTTCCTCAGGTTGTGGAGCAGCTGTGAGAGGAGAAAAGCTCACCCACATGCCTGCTCTCTGTGGGCTTTTGCAGAGACAGAGCACAGCCCAGGGTCTCCCAGAGAAGCCAAAGCCGGGAACGAACCATCACGGGGACGTCTCGCCAACTGCAGTCCACTGCTGTGTGCTCTGTGCCCAGTCGTTGCTCCTGGCCCCACACCAGCCTCTGGGGGCTCCTCTCTGTGGGGCCAGCACCGACCTGTACCCACACACCACAAATATGCAGCCCCAGCCTTCTCACACTCAGCCTCGGCCTCTGTGGGCTCCGGCTCCTGGACCACTGTCCCATGGACAACAACCTGGGACAGTCAGTGGTCTGGGTGGTGTAGCCGTTCCCCCCTACAATCCCCAGCCTGGTTACCAGGGTTCCAAATTCTGTTGGGCTCTCTTGTCAGGGAAATTAGGTCACCACTGCCTGGGGTCCCCTTACCCAATTTCCTCCTCACACAAGAGCCCCCCGCGTGCCCCCTTACCCTGGCTGCTCATTGCTCATCCTCCCCCCATGTCCATCCACACAGTGACACCCACACAGCACACCCACAGCCCCCGGGAGCCCTGGGTGCAGCTGGTGTCTCTGCTGTGATGGCACAGAGCTGGGATC
>NW_027406141.1:227-1765 GCF_003265705.2 Callorhinus ursinus | reverse complement strand
TGTTCTACTCTCTTTTAGAGAACCATGCAGCATCATAGTTTATGAATCTCCTTGTTCTCTCCCTGACAACCAGAAAAAGCAAGACTAAGAAAAAAAAAAAAGAAACAAACAAGCAAAAGAACAAAAAACCTGAAAACAAGAAAAAAAACTAACCAAAAAAACAAAACCACACAAAAAAACCAAAGAAACGAAAACGCCCACCAGTCATGGACATCTTCAACAAAACTAAGCAACAGGGAACCCCTTAAGCCCCCATCAAACGGATGGTTGTAGCAAAACTACTTGAGAGCAGCAAAAGCAGCATCACAGCAGTTCTGTGATGAGAGGTGTAGAAAGCCCAGAGAATTACTAGCAGGCCCTACTCAACATCCAAAAATCAGTTAATGTAATACACCACACTAACAGAATAAAGGACAAAAGCCACATGATTATCACAATAGATGCAGATAAAGCATTGACAAAAATCAAATACTTTCATGATAATAATGCTGAAGAAATTAAACATACAAGAGAATTTCCTCAATCTGATAAAGGGCATCTACAAAAGTTCACAACGAGCCTCATAATTAATGTTAAATGACTGAATGTTTTTCGCTCCTAAAATAAGGAAGAAAACAAAGAGGTCTGCTTTTGCCATCTCTATTTAGTATGGTACTGGAAGTTCTTGCCATGGCAATTAGATAAGAAAAATAAGTAAAAGGCATCCAGATTGAAAAGGAAAAAGTAAAATGGCCTCTGTTTGCAAATGACATGCTCTTGTATACATGAAATCCTAAGGAATCTACAAAAAAACCCTATTAGAACTAACAAAGGGTTCAGTGAGACTGCAGGATACAAGATCAATAAACAAAACAAAAAAGAAACAAACAAACAAAAAAAACAGATTGTATTTCTACAATCTAACAGTGAACAGTCCAAAAATGAAATTAGAAAATAATCTATAATAGCAGCAGAAAGAATAAAATGCTCAGCAGTACACTTGACAAAAGAAGGTGTAAGAATTTTATACTGCAAATGACAAAACATTGCCAAAAGAAATTAAAAAACTAAACAAATGGATTAGAAGACAATACTGTTGTGATGACAATACTCCTCAAAATGACCTACAATTCGTTGCAATCCCTATCAGCATCCCAGGTGACCCTTTCTGCAAAAAAATGACAAGCTGATTCTGTAATTCAAATGGAAATGCAAAGGATCCAGGATGGTCAAAACAATCCTGAAAAAGGACAAAGTTGGACAGTTCATACTTCCTGATTTCAAAACTATGTATGTATACTATGAAAAAGCCTGTATGACACAGATACATCTGTTCTACTGGGCCTAAGTGGCTACTTTTAATACCACTCTTTGTTAAAAAAAAAAAAAAGGTCAAGATTGCAAACTATGAAACCCCCATATACTTTGACCTTGGCTATTCGATTTCTAATATTATTTCTTACAGATATACCTACCCATATATTAAATGACATTTGTACAGGGTTACTTTCAGCAGCATTTTTTGAAGATTAGAAGAGGAAACAAATATAAAACTGTAT
>NW_027406141.1:0-217 GCF_003265705.2 Callorhinus ursinus | reverse complement strand
TATATAAATTTGTGAAAAATCTTTTGGCATGTAAATTTTAAACAAAATGTTTACATGGATGTCATTATTCCTACCTTCTAAGTATTTAGAGATTTTCTCCAGTCGGACTGGCATGTGAAAGTAAAAAAAATTAGACATATAAATATTAATGCATGCATAATATATCAGTTGCTGGATTAAAAACAAGGTAAGACAGTCCAACCTGAGGTTAAATCAG
>NW_027406140.1:0-1765 GCF_003265705.2 Callorhinus ursinus | reverse complement strand
CTCGCTGTCCTCTCTGCACAACGGTGCCTCGCTGTCCTCTCTGCACACTTACAGTATCTGGCACAGGAGGAAGGCCAAGGGAGGGGGGACAACTGCTGATTGAAACTAATTCCAGTGTCAAGTTTACTTAAAATCTTCCAACGTCTCTAATGGAGATACCATGAAACACCATCAGTGTTTCTTGTAACATAGGGAAGGGCACACGGGCCCAGCTAATTACGAGAGTGAGGACGGAATCCTTAGGGCAGATCAGGAAAGCTGTCTACATGTCGAGAAGGAAGAGAGGTGGGTAATCGTGACATTTCTTAACTGTTTACAATGTGCCAGGCCCCATGGTAAGCATTTTACATATATTAACTCATTTAACACTCAACTGTGAATGTTAAAAGTAATTATCTCTTTATTTATTTTTTGTGGTTTCAGGTTTTTACTTAAATTCTAGTTAGTTAACATAGAGGGTAATATTGGTTTCAGGAGTAGAATTTAGTGATTCATCACTTACATACAACACCCAGTGCTCATCACAGCAAGTGCTCAGGAATTATCTCTTTGCTAGCTGCAGATTCTGACTTTTCTATTTTAAAGATGTGTTATTTGTGTAACGATTGTTTTAAAAAATATAATCCCAATTTTACAGCAACTTACTGACGTGTAGCTAAAGTGAGGGCAAACAGAGGACTGGGATTTGCTGGCTGTCTTATTGCCAAGTTCAGCTTGATTGTCAGTAGTATAGTTACAACAATTGTGGATAAGGTTTTGGAAAACTGGGCTCTTCTCAGAATCCAGATCAAGTTAACATTTTCTAGCTAATAGAGAAGTAACTATTTCGTTCTCTAAGCAAAGGGTTTCTCTAAAATCACAGAATATCAGAGGTCATCTTGCCCAATTTTCTTAGTTTTCCAATGATTTGAACCCAAGGAGCTTTGAGGCTTTGGCCTTGAGCAAACCAGTGATGAAACGGGGCATTAGACATTAGCTCTTCGGACTGTAGGGACATTTCCCCATTTTGCACACTGTCAGTCAGAAACCCAGCAAGATGTTGGTGGCATACTTAACTGGATAATTGAGGAAAATTTAATGAAGGGACTATTTAAAAGGTATGGACAGAGTTAAGAAGACCAGCAAAGGCTGTGAAGTGCTCCAGGTCATGCGAGGATGAAGAGCTGTTACATCCAAAGGCCCCGGGGGAGGCAAGGGCAGGAGCAGTTACAGACCCCCAGGGAGGAGGGGCACCTAGAAGGCTCCTGCCAGGCACTGGGATTGGGTAGAGGAACACAGCCCATGGGCAGCAGCCTGAGTGTGGGGGGCACAGGTAGCCCAACCTCATTCTTTTCCCAAATGGAAGCCAAAGGTCAAGTAAGCTTGTGGATTCAGTTCAAAGAGGACGATAGAGCAGGACACAGAGCAGTGAGGAAGGGTAGAAAGTGGGTTCAGAGTTGAAATACCTAGCACATTTGCCCTCTAGAAGATAAATCTGGTCCTATCTTCCCTCTCACTTCAGCTTGAAATCAGTAATAACCTGGACAACAGAGACGATTTTTAAAAATTCTCACGGTACGAATAATATATATTTGTAATAGAAAAGCCAGAAAGTGTAGCTGTCTAAAGAGATTACAATTACTTTCAACATTTATGATATTTACATTTCTAGGCTTTTTCTATTCATTCACGCCACAAATATTTATTGAATGTCAATGTTCACTCTCTTCTGGGCAATGTATATATTGAAATAAAGAAAATAGACAAAAATTCTTCCCCTCTAGGA
>NW_027406139.1:0-1765 GCF_003265705.2 Callorhinus ursinus | reverse complement strand
GCAAAAGAAACAGTCCACAAAAACCAAAAGACAACCAACAGAATGGGGGAAAATATTTCCAAATGACATATCAGATAAAGGGATAGTATCCAAAATCTATAAAGAACTTATCAGACTCAACACCCAAAGAACAAATAATCCAATCAAGAAATGGGCAGAAGACACGAACAGACATTTTTCCAAAGAAGACATCCAATCGGCCAACAGGCACATGAAGAAGTGCTCCACATCGCTCGGTATCAGGGAAATCCAAATCAAAACCTCCATGAGATACCACCTCACACCCGTCAGAATAGCTAAAATTAACAAGTCAGGGAACGAAAGATTTTGGCGGGGATGTGGAGAAAGGGGAACCCTCCTACACTGTTGGTGGGAATGCAAGCTGGTGCAGTCCCTCTGGAAAACAGTCTGGAGGTTCCTCAAACAGTTGAAATTAGAGCTACCATTCGATCCAGCAATGGCACTACTGGGTATTTACCCCAACGATACAAATGTAGGGACCCGAAGGGGTACGTGCACCCCAATGTTTGGAGCAGCAATGTCCACAATAGCCAAACTGTGGAAAGAGCCAAGATGTCCATCGACAGATGAATACATAAAGAAGATGTGGTATATATACACAAAGGAATATTAGGCAGCCATCAAAAGAAATGAGATCTTGCGGTTTCCAATGACACGGATGGAACAGGAGGGTGTTCTGCTGAGCGAAATAAGTCAATCAGAGAAAGACATGTATCATATGACCTCACTGATATAAGGAATTCTTAATCTCAGGAACAAACTGAGGGTTGCTGGAGTGCTCGGGGGTGGGAGGGATGGGGTGGCTGGGTGATAGACATTGGGGAAGATATGTACTACTGTGAGTGCTCTGAATTGTGTAAGACTGTTGAGTCACAGATCTGTACCTCTGAAACAAATAACGCAACATATTTAAAGAAAAAAGAAAAAAAAGAAGGTAGCAGTACAGAAAGAATGAAGGGGAGTAAGTCGGAGGGGGAGACGAACCAGGAGAGATGATGGACTCTGAAAAACTAACTGAGGTTTCTGGAGGGGAGGAGGGTGGGGGGATGGGTTAGCCTGGTGATGGGTATTGAGGAGGGCACATTCTGCATGGAGCACTGGGTGTTATGAACAAACAATGAATCATGGAACAGTACACCAAAACAAATTATGTAATATGTGGTGATTAACATAACAATAAAAATATTAAAAAAAAAGAAATATAAGGCTTTCTCAAGAAACAAGAAAGGTCTCAAATACACAATCTAAACCTAGACCTAAAGGAGCTGGAGAAAGACCTGCAAATAAAGCCTAAAGCCAGCAGGAGAAGAGAAATAATAATGATAAAAGCAGAAATCAATGAAATAGAAATCAACAGAACAGTAAATCAGATCAACGAACCTAGTAGCTGGTTCTTTGAAAGAATTAACAAGATTGATAAACCCCTGGCCAGACTGATCAAAAAGAAAAGAGAAATGATCCAAATCAACAAAATTATGAATGAAAGAGGAGAGATCACAACCAACACCAAAGAAATTTGTTCCATTTCTTTGAAAAAAGGGGATGGTATTTGGATGGGGATTGCATTGAATATGTAGATTGCTCTAGGTAGCATTGACATCTTCACAATGTTGGTTCTTCCAATCCATGAGCATGGAACGTTTTTCCATTTCTCTGTGTCTTCTTCGATTTCTTTCCTATTTTATAGTTTTCTGAGAACAGATCCTTTGCCTCTTTGGTTAAATGTATTCCTAGGTATCTTATG
>NW_027406138.1:0-1765 GCF_003265705.2 Callorhinus ursinus | reverse complement strand
CATGGCCCTGGGATGACCTTGTTCCCGGTGAGGCCGCCTGCCCCGTCGCAGGTGTGACCCGAGGTCCAGCTCTCCCACGCTCCTCCAGCCCCGGGATGGACGTGCTCCTTCCCGCTCAGACGAGGCAGCGACAAAGCTCTGCCCGCCTCGTTTCCCGCCGGCACCTGGGCAGGAAGTCTGTCCGAACCTCATCTCCAGTGTCCACACCCCCTTGTGGATCTTCATCTGTCTAAAGCCCAGGACCTCTGGATCCCTTTCTGTTCTCCCTCCAAGGAGCTATTCCAAATATTTAAAACCTGGGTATAGAAGGAGCAGTGGCTGAGCACAGGACAGGCTGGTATTTCAGGTGCTGGCCCCGAGTCCTGTGTCTCCTGTCGCTCAGAGGTGCCACCCCTCCCGGAGTCAGTCAGCTTTCCCCTGGCTTCTTCCCAGCACCTTGAATACGCACAAGTGTCCCTGCCCCAAGGCCAGCTCCCCTGTGAGCCTGTTTTCTCTTCCATGGGTCTGTTTCTACTTCAGTTAACTCTAAGCTTGTGACTGGCAGAGGTGTGGGATCTTTCGTCTCATGGGGAGACTCTGGTGGCCTTGTGTGGATGCTGCTCTCCCCGCACAGCGCACCGACTGATGGTTGCCCAGTTCTCCCCAGAGACAAGGCTGCTTTTGGCTTTAAACATACAGGAACATGTAAGTGTGTGTGTGGTTTTCACAAAATTATAGCCCCTTACGTCCTCGAGAGTTTTCTCAGTTCTTCCTCTGCTAGTTTGTAGGATAAACATCCTGTGTCTCTTTTGTTACGGATCACCTACACTTTCACCATGTACATCCTATTTATTAAAAGGAATTCATTAATACCTCTACCTCCTTTCTAGAAATTATGAATGCCAATCACTTTTCTTTGGCTTATAGGCTGTGAATATACAGCTTCTAGCTCTGATTTGTTTGGTACTTCCTCCTTGGGTATCAGGATCATGGAAAAATTACTTAGTACCTCCTCAGGTGTGTTGTTTTCTTTACTCCCTGTTAACTCATTGTATTTCAAACTTTTCTTCTCAGCCTGCTCATCTTTATGTAGATCCTTTAGAAATTCCAACAGCGAAGAGTTCTGAGGGTTCATCTCTCATTTATTTTTCATCTCTTTAAAAAATTTCTGGAAGTTTGCATTTAGCATCCCTGGGTACATCAGCTACTCCTCATCTTCTTTATTTCTCATTTGACCCTTTGCAGAAAAGTGCAGCTGGCCCCAGGGGTAGATCATGGTTCTCCTAGAGGAGATCATGCTAGATCATGCCCACCAGTGCCTGCTTCCTGATCTGTGTGGCCCTCTCTCCCACGTGTAAGACGGTCGTCCGGGGACCGGGCTGGACTGAGCTGTGGGTCCCAGTTCTTCACCCCTTCCTGTGGGAGTCCCCATCCTTTGTCCTTCATTTTGGGTTTGAGCCTGGGACAGACTCTGGCCAGGGGAGAGGGGAAGGAGTGATGGTGAGCCACAAGGCTTTCTGGCTACAAGCCCCTGGGCTCCTTACCACACTGGAAATTGGAATCCTGAAGGCAGTTGGAGGAGAGTGTTCTCAGTTGATTCTCTGAAGACACCAGGCTTCTGAGGCTGAAATGATTTTTTACACACTTAACAAGGAAGTTAACAACTGCTCTAACACAAAATTACTATGTATAGATTTTTTATGACTGCAATATGAGGAATACATCTTTGATCAGAGGATTCTAAGAAAGAAAAATCGTCCCTCCACAAACTCCTCCTGAACAGTAA